>NW_009631321.1:0-17067 GCF_000690535.1 Cariama cristata | reverse complement strand
TTGGGAAAAAGTAGTGCTTTGTGTCCACAGTACCAAGCCGTGCTGGTTATTGGCATGTCGAGAGGAGTTCACTTTAAAGCAAACTTACAGAAAAGAAATGAAATGTTAAATCAGATCTCTGTTCTGATCAAAATTCAGCGATGCTTTGTACTTTGCTTCTCCTCTATGTAATTTATGAGGGGTGACTAAACGGTTAATGCACTCGTAGATAAACTGGCTTGACATAAGTTGTCTGAAATCATAGTTTGTATTCATATATACAATATCTGCTTCTCAAGTAACATGGTTATAGTGTCTACTGTGTATTTATTGAACCTTTATGAACATATTTTAACAGGAGTCCTGACATAAAAGGGAATGCACTTTTTTTTTGTCTACTGTGAGGGAAAATACTGTTTAAAACTTGTGGTTTTGACTTCAAAATGACTTCTTAATGTCTAAGATAAAGCTTGTTAACAAAATAGTGGGCACTTTAGTCATAAAAACCTGTAATTTTGTAACTCGAGTGTGTACTGAGTAACCTTAAGTTTAGAATAAGTGAATTATCCTCTGGAGGATGGGCAAACAGCATGGGCGTGCAGGTGGGAGCTCCTAACCTCAGTCCTGTAGTTTGGACTTCTCAGAGCCGTCGTGCTGGTTTGATTCTTTCTCCCGCTGCCTTGAAGGAAGACCCCTTTCCTACAGCCTTTGGGAAGGTAGGAATCTGCTGTTCTCTGAAAGAGGGTTTTGGCCTCTTTGGTTTGTGGCAAACCTCGTCTGGTAGACTTGGAGAAGGCTTTGCAGGTCAGGTCTCTTGAGAACTAGAGCTGGAGGCTGGATTGCTTGGAACAAGAGGCACTGAGCTGCTAGGGATGTTGGGCCTGTCTGGAGTTAAAGCTTTAGATACAAGTGAAATTTTGGAGGGAAAATGTGTATTTACAGACTTCACACCTGTTCTGCGTTAACCAACAGTTGATACAGGACTGTGCAGTTTGGGCTTTGTAGGTAGAGTTTGGGGCTTTCAGATGAGGTGTAACCATCTGAGCCCCTTGGCAGGGCTTGCCTTCTCCTGTCCTTTGCCCTGATAGATAATTTGGTAGTTTACCAAAGTTGTTGTAAGCTTTAGTCACCACTATTGGGCTATCTGAAAAAAAAAAAAAAAAGAAGGAACTTTTTCCTGAGCCTAGAATTATAAAATTGATGAGGATAAAGAGTAGAAGAACTCCAGTCCTCGCACCTTTTGCCTTTGTGATTGCTTGTACCACAGAAAGCCAAGGTGATTTGTGTGATTTGTGCTTATAAATAACGGTATTATCCGGAAAGACATGGGCAACTGGAAGTGTAGCTGCTATGTTCTCCTTTGGGTTTCCCTACTCTTATCAAAATTAACCTAACCTACACTCTTCTTCAGTCAGATCTTTAAAGACTTCTCTCTGCAATTTATCCTGTCCTGCTGGTCTTAATGCTAATACCTTATCCATGTTGTTGACTCTTTGGCTTTACCACTGAGCCACGAGCACTAAACTGTGCGGAGGCCTTGCTCAGCGGGTAGCCAGAGTCAGAGGGAGGTGAGAGAGGCTTGGTAGGGGCGAGGAGAGCACCTATGGGTCCTGCCTGGAGGTACCTGAGGGAGCTGGCATCTAACAGTGAGGGACAAAGTCACTTTTCCCTGGCAGGGAGCTGTCTGGAGGAGTGTACGGGGGGATGCAGGGGGTCTGGCTCTGCCTCAGAGGAACAGCAATCCCTAGGTAACAGGGCAACATGCTTGAAACCGCTTTTTGCTATTCCCTTTTCTACTCTCCTTTAATTCCTGTGTGAAGCCTAAATAACACTTGACTTTTGAGAACGTATGAGCGGCAAATTAGTGTCAGCAATGAGCTCCCAGAAGAGGGGTCTGCTCATACCCAGCTGGCTCTGAACTGTGGGTGACACGGATTTGTCGTGGGGCACTGACTGCAGGTGCAATAACTATCTGCCTCCCCGATGCATCCTTTGACTAAGCCTAAACAAATTTCAGCCAATATTCTGAAAACAAAGATGAAGGGTGAAAGAACTCCCGAAAAAAGCCCCAGAGAACAACCCCCCCCACACACTTCTTGCTTTAGATAACCATGTTTGCAGAAAGGCAAACAAGAGTTTTGTTCTCGTAAATAACAGTATAGAGCAGAAAGGCACAGGCGACCTTAAATATAGCTGTTACTTCCTGCAGTAGTTATTTTATATGTACAGACATAAACATGTAAATGTTGAAAGGAAATCGAGCAGTGCTGCTATAGATATGCAGCGTTTGAATGAGGCAATCTAAAAACTCTGGCATGGGATATGCTTACCCTGCAGTCCCGTTCTGGAAAGTGCCAGGGTACACACCGCGATTTCTGCAGTGTCTTATTGGTCTCTGGCCCATCTGGAATGTGCCTGGCTGTACCTGTGCCATAAAACAAGTATTTTGCCCTGAGGTGGTTTTTACTTCACCAGGTCTCTGCATTGGAGACTTACTAAAGCCATTTATGATTCCCTCATCCCTGTGTATCCATAAGCGTTTTCCTTCCAAAAGAAGCCAAGGCACGCAGGGGCATGGGACGCTTGGGCTAAAGGTATGCCCCAAAGACAAGGTACCCCATGGGCTGTATGTGCCCTGCATGTCAACACAGCCAGCTGATGTGTGCCATTTAGTTCCCTTTTATCTGCTGTTGAGTTGTTGTTGTGTTCTCTTTCAATACTGAAAGACAGATCAGGAGAGAGTTGGAATAGATGGGCCTTGCCTTTTATTCTCATGTACTTCATGCCCCTTGACAACAGGAGAAATAGACAAGACGAATTGGCGGTGGCAGTCAAATACCTAACCCTGGCGTGAGCTGAAGTGAATGAGACAGTAGCCGAGTTCTCTGCGATTGTTCCCATCATGCTGTGTGGACACATCAAATCAGACAAAGCTCACCAGCAGTGAGCGCTTGACGTACTTGGTTTGCTTCAGGCAACCTTACAGTAATAGCTGTTATGTGCACTTATGTGCAGCATTTCAAATTCTCAGGTCAAACCCCTTATCCACATTGCAGTCTGTGATGAGATAATCAAATATTTTGCTTTGCCACAGATAGTTTAAAAATAAAGGGCTGGAAAAATGGATAAAGTTTCTCATCAGATGTAGTGAGAATTTACTTGCTCTTCCAGATGGCATTTTGAAAGGCACAGAATGTCACGGGTTAGTATCTTAACTTGTGCTTATTTTGTTACTCAATTTACTTTGCAGCTGCTTTAATACCTGATTTGTAAAGTGTTTGCCAGTTAATAACAAATAAGAGTTGTTATAATTAGGACTAAGTTATTGGTAATTATGGAACTCTAGAAGACTATTGAAAGAAGTGAGTAGAAACAACTTATCAACTGAACTCGGTAGCAGTGTTTATTAGCTGATGAATATTAATGAATCATCAATTAACTAGTTGTTACCTGATAGAAATTATTTATAACTGGAGCTGAAATATGAGTTTGTGAGTAAGAACATATTTGTGGCCAGTCCAGAAAGATCTGAACAAAAAGCAACTTTTAATCCTCTTGGCTTCAGTGGGACTGATAGCTGAGAGTTCTTGACTAAGGTCCATATGCACTGTGGTTTTTGTTAATGCAAGCTGCAGGACTTTGCTGGCCTCGTTGAGTAATACAGTTTCCCTGAGAACATAAAAATGGCCTAACCAAACTAAACAACAGGTCTGGCAATGACATGTGCCTGGGGGAGCCACAAGTGAAGGCACTTCCCTGGGATTTGCCTTCTAGCAGCCTGAAACTAAGAGACTGCTTGAAGCCAAGGTGGAATTCTCATCTAAAGGTTTTTAATGCATTGGCCTTCTATAAAAATGTTTAATTGCTCTTTGAACCTGTGTAGAATTTTGATATTCACGTAATCTTGTAATAATGGCCTTTACATTTTGACTGTATGTCGCATGGAAAATCATCACCTTTTCTTTGTTTTGAATCTGCTATGTGATGATGTGGCTTGATGCTTTTTAGGCCTTCTCCTATAAGAAAAAAGTCAGTATTCATTTGTAATACCATTTTTTTTATTTTAAACCTCTATGTTATCATCCCTCTTGCTTGATTGTATTCTAGACTGAAAAGCTATAGGCAATCCAGTTGTTCCTTGTATTGAAGGCATATCGTACCTCTGGTTACCCTTCTCCTTTCTAGTTCTACAGTGTATTTTTGGAGATCTGGGGAGAGGCCAAACCTGCAAGCAGTATTCAAAGGTCAGGGTCACTTTGGATTTATACAGACATTTTCTGTCTTGTTCTCTGCCTTTTCTTGCCTAGTAATTTCTATCATTTTTGTCTGCCTCTTTGGCTGCCACTGATTACTGATTGAGTGTTTTAATAGAATTCCCTCTTTTAATTCTGAAATCACTTTCCTGAGAGATAATAGTTTGTTCAGACCCCATTGTTCTGAATATGAAGTTAGGATTGCTTTTTGTAAGGTGCATCACTTCACATTTCTTCAACTTTAACTTCATCTGCTATTTTTAATGCTCATTTACTCAGTATCATGAAATCCTTTTGCAACTCTTTGCAGTTAGCTTATGACTTTTTTTTTTTTTTATCATGAACAGCTCAGGCTTTCACCTTTATGTTTACATCTGTTTCTCGAACAGTTCAGAAAATGTGCAACGGCCTGTGGTGAAATCTGTAACTGTACATGGCCTCCTCGGCTGCCAGGGGCAGGGGGATAGCTCTAGCTCCGTCTTGGGGTTTCTTCGGCCTCAGCTCCAGCACTTAGCTGGGAAGAAAATGGTGAGAGTCCATCCTTACGGACTCTCCTACCTCTTGGTTAAATGAATGCTACCTAGAACTTGCCTGTGCATAGAGTTCACCTTTCTGGGAATTTGTTGCTGTTGTCAGTACAATGGCTAAGTACAGTGTAAGCTGGGCTTGGAAAGGCACAAAGGCTTATGGAATAGGCACCGAGATGGGGATTTCTGCAGGGGATACTTGGGGATGCAACCGTTTCCTTCTAACTGAGAATGGATATTGGTTTGTTCCTTCTGGTTTGTTCTGCCCTACTGATGTGTCAGGATTGCTTCCTAGGCCAGTGTTGGTACTGGCTAGATTTCCATGTTCATGTGTTAAGCAGCTGTTTAAAAAATGATAGTAAAAAAAAACACACTAGTGGACCTGTGAGATTGGCTTTTGCAAGGGAAAAATCCTCACAGGGTTTTCCTAAACATACTTAGCTGTGTGTCTATTTTGTCCTCATTGTACTTTGTTCAACTGATTCAATTTGGAGAGCAGGGGTGCTGGCTTTTAATTCTCTGGATTCTCTCAAGAGTATCAGTTTAAAAAATTGGTATCGTGTTTTCCACTGTCCACCTCTGTCAATAAGCAGTTTTAAACAGTTATCCCTTTTACATCTTATAGGTGAGAAGAGAAAACGAGAAGGTGAAGTTAGGAAAACATTTCTGTCAAGAAATGCGTTTTATGTCCTTTAATCGCAGTCTCAAATGTTCTTTAATCGTGGTCCCAAAAAGAGCTACTTGCTTTGGCTTTTGGTCATTATCAAGTAATTTTTCTACCTTTGGAATGAGGTTAGAATCAATCTTTTTGGGAGTTTAGGAATGAATGACCTGTGCCCCAGGCAGTGATCAGACATGCAGCAACTCTGACTATCCAGCATCAAGAATGAGCCGATGTTCGCACTACAGCTCCTGAAACCTGCCTGAAACTTCCCTACCAGGGGCTGATTTTTCTGGATCGGGAGTGGTGACAAATGCATCTGAAATGCTGGTGGCTCTGTAGGAAGTTGGAGACGAGCATATGAGAAGAGACCCAGCCCATGGACAGAGCGTAGGATCTGGCAAGTCTCACGCTTACTCTGTTGCCCAGAGAAGTATATTTAATATAGTGAGCCCTTGACCATTGCTACTGTGAATATTGTCCTTTTAGTTGAGGGCTTCAAACCCATGTCTACCAGATGCCAACCCCAACCACAGAGCTGTAAGGTCGACTGGAAGGCATCAGCCAGCCTTTCTGTTGAGGAAGAGCTTTGTAGCTGAGTTCATTGACTAGAAGGAGTTGTGGTGTCTGTTCCCTGCGCTCCTGCACCGTTCATGCACTTTATGTTCAAGTCATTGAATTAAGGGAGGGAGGGAGGGTGGGAAATGAGACGGGGCACATAAAATCCTGAAAGCAGGCATTTTATTAAAATGCAGTTAAATTAGTCTTCTAATTCCAGTTTGCAAATGTAAAACAAAAATGATTTGGCAAGGCTCCTTTTCTCCACCCCCCCCCCCCCACTCAAATTTTCAACCATGTTTACTGTAAATAAATAACACAAAGTAGGTGTAAAAAATTTATTGGTGAAAATTTGTATGAGTTCTGTTTCTCTGGGGTTGTATATCTTGAATATAGGCAATTCTAACACTTAAGGGACTGGAGAAGTGTTTTAAAGCAAGAGATTTTTTTTTTTTCTTTTTAAACCAACTGCAGCATTTTTAAAATAGCTGTATTCATATTTAGGCTGGTTTCTGTTATGAATTACTGCAAAATGTTACTAGCGTAATGTGGATAAATAGGTATCTGGGTGTTGGGAAAGGCGAATAACTCAAACTTTACATATGTAATGATAGATTCTAGGCTGGTTGCTACTGCCCAGGAAGTGCGTTTGGGATTGTAATGTTGATTTATAGTAGTACCAAAAAAGGATATCAACTGTTAGTAATTAATTATCAAGTGAAAGAATGGAGAATGAACTGGGTATTATCATGTACTGTTTAAATCCATAGTGCACTTACATTTTGACTGGACGCTCTGGCCCGTCCATCTTGAAAGGGATATAGAAGGAAAGTATGGGCAGGCTTCCTTGCTGGTGCTCATCAACCAGGACAGCGGTCAATAAAGGTAATAAAAGTTTACATGAAGTCCAGGGGCAATTTAATGAAAGAGATCCCTCTCAAAGGACTATAAAATAAAGCAACACCGTCTCTGAATTGGGAGTATCTGAACAACAACTTGTTGGTTGTCTGCAAAAATCCCGCTGGGATGTAGTATGCCCTTACCTTAGACTTTTCCGTAACTCTTTGGTTTTGCCATTTTCAGAGACAGGATGGCTCTTTCACCTGATCTGATGTAGCCACTCTTACCAAAACACATGGGAAGGCTCCCAGTGCTGTCAGATCCATGCCTATATGGGTATCTTAACTTATAAGCATGCTCCAAGAAGTGCCTTACACTTTTGTGCATCCATATGTGAAGATCAAGCATAGATGGGCTAGAAGATGAGTAGTATGCTTATCATTTCCTTGAGTGTGAAAAGCAGGAAGGACTTGAGCACTGAGCAGAAAGCTATCCTGGTAATATGTTGTTTACCTGAAAACTAAATTTTTCCCTTTGTCACTCTGTTTTTTTAAGAACTGAGTTTAAGTGTTAGCAAATATCACTCCACATCTGTAGATTTGAAAAAAGCAAATATGTGTTTTTTTAAAAAACAGCACAATTCCACACCAAAGCAAGTGACCTGCTGTGATGGTGCAGTCTCATTTTTTTTGTGTGTGTGTATTTGTTTTTTTGTTTTGTTTCCTGAGGGTTTGTATTTTTAAAATGTTTTGCATATGCGTGCCTATATCTTGTGTTTTCCACTCTAGAAAGCCATCAGGAAGACTTGTTGTCAAATTGTTGGAGTGAAGTAAAGGGGAAAGAAAAGAGAATTAGAGTATCGCCTACTATCTGAATGGGCTTAATGTGGGGAGAGGTAATGGTTGGAAGAAACTGCAGTGCTTGATCCCAGGGCTTAGGCTTAGTTCCTTGTAAGTGTATGTGCTGGTCCCTGTAAAGCTGCGTCCTGCAACGTAATCCTTGACCTGTTCCAGATGCTGGAAGGAATGGGGGAGATGCTATACCTAAGCATGTGCTGATGTCGCTGGTGGGTAAAGTGTGTAGCATTGCCTGACCTAAACGAAACGGTGCACTGGGTAAAGGGCTACTCTGCTACTCTCAGTAGTGCTACTCAGCCTGTGCAGAGCTCCTTGCCTATGTGGGCTGACTTTTTTCAGGGCTGAGATTGTTCAGGTTGGAGGGAACAATCTTAATGAGGCATCGCCAGGCTCTTTGGGGTCAAAGGCTACGTCCAGTGCTCCCCCAGATTTGTAATGGAATCTCATCTGCTATGTGACAGTAAAGTTTGTTTTTTTTCATGCAGTAATGATCCCTACAGTGTATCTGAAAAACTTGTCCTTCTCTTATCTGAACCTGCAGCTCCAGTCCTTGCTCACCCTGAGCAGTACTTGCTGAAGGTAGCCAGCTATAGTCATAAGGATTACCTCTGTGAAATATGCCTGTTTCCCAACAACTGCATAGCCAAGGCCTGTGTGTGCAAGCATTCACAGATTTCTGCCTAGGAGATGTGACAATATTGGTTAGTCGGTGTCTTCCTTGAGACCATGTGATGCAATCTAGTGCCCTTGTGTACCAAAGCGATGGGGATGGGGTGAGAATCTAAACAGCATTGAAGGCTTTCACTGGTTACTTTATATTGGCATCGAGCTTCAGTGCACCTCACTCCAGTTGTGGATTACTCATTTCCAAATGACTTCTTATGCTCTGGTGGAATGGAGAGTCAGTCGTTTAGGTTTTAAAGTTAATTCAAAAGTTTATGGGGAGGAAATCAAGTAAGTGAAGAAAGAAGGAAATAGGATGGTGACATTTTGAACTGATGATTAACTCTGCAGAAATACAGTGGGCCAGCTGACATTTTCTTACAGTGCTATCTGGGAGACCTGACGGTGTGGAATTATATCAGTCAATCTGTGAACTGACAAGATACATGGTCTGGTGTTTGCAAGAGAGAACAAGATTTAGATTGCAGATAGAAGCCTCTATCACCTCATTCTAATGTGAATCGAAAGATAAATGGAAATCCTTTCATAAAGACTAACTAGTTTTCTACCAACTAACACAGGCATTGTCATAAGCTTTACAGAAGAGATGATGCCATTATAAGTATTTCCAGTTTTCTAGGACTCAAGCGATTAACAGCAGCTGGTTTTAAGAACCTGCTCCCAGAAGGATCACAAATGCTGAAGCAAGAGAGGTATTAGGTGCACGTGGAGAGCAAAGAATCTGACCCTCACCTGGTTAGAAATGAGTACTTCTGTGACAGAACCATCTAAGAATATAAAAACCCCAGAAGCATAAAGTAAAAGTTACAGGATCTGAAAATAATAGAACCTGGAGGGCCATCAAGCTCCTCGGCAATTTTGCATTGCATGCAGTAAGAGAAAAGTGATCCAAATACTGACCCAGTGCAAGTGCTAAATGAGAGAAATTGCTAGGGAAAAATTGGTTCTTGGTGGGATCGTGTCCTTTTTAGGATAGTAAAAATCACTGTGCAGCTTCAAAACATGAACTGAAATCGCAGCGAGAGTTAAGGGAGGTGCAGATTAGCAGGGAGTGACCGAAATGTCTGAAATCTCTGTATTCTCTGTGGTTACTACTCCAGAGCTTGGAACAAGATGTATGCTATTTCAAGTAATTTTAAATTTACCTTGTGAAATAATCTCATACTTTCTTTTCCCAACGATGACCATATTGCTTTTTCAAATACGTATTTCGAATCTCTCAGCAGCCAGATAGGCAGAAATGGGAAAAGCTGTTGTTATTTTGGCTTATACAGCCTTACCTCTCTCTCCAAAGCAGGAGAATGAGAGAGCTGCGAGTGATGTCTGACAGCCTGCCAGCATTTGATACTCTGTAGACAACAGGATCCCTTGGGTTTGAGTGCTGTGGGTTTCTGTAAGGAGGATTTTCCAAAGGGATTCTCACGTTTGAAACTGGATGAAAAATGTAAAATGTAAATTGGGGAAATGGCAGGTTAGCATGAGTTGAATGGCAAACAGCTATGGATGTGCAGGCGTGCAAATAGGCTGGAAAGTGGGGTTTGTTACCAGGGTCGGTATAAACAATTCTATTGTTTTCTCTCTTCTTTTGCTGCTTTTCATGGAATAGTCTGACTTTTTGTATTCTGAGAATAGAAACATTTTGAGTTTTGACTTTGAGAAATTAGTTTTTGACACTACTTTCTGTGGATAAGATGTTTCTTTTCCTGTGAGAGTGTCTTTGATTTCATAAAGAACAGTGATTTATTTGTGTCCTGTTGTTGATTTATTTCTTGGAACAAAAGAAAAAAAAGTTGAAGTAGGTAGTTCATGGTTGCTAGTCACAATTGCAGAACATCCAAGGTTGGGAAGGACTTCTGGGGTTTGCCCAGTTGGATTTTGGATATCTCCTGGAATGAAGACTCCACAATCTCTATGGGCAGCCTATTCCTGTGTTTGATCACCCTGACAATAAAAAAGTTGTGTAGGTTTGTTTTTTTTCTTATATTTAAAAGGGATTTCCTATATTTCCATTTGTGTCCATTGCATCTTGTATTATCACCGCATACTACTGAGAAGAGTCTGGCTCTGTGTTATTGACCAGCCTTCCCCAGGTATACACACACATATATAATATCTCCCCTAAGCTTTCTCTTGTCCATGCTAAGCAATCTCGGCGCGCTCGGCATATTCGAGGTGCTCCAATCCCTTCATCATCTCTATGGCCCTTTGCTGGACATGCTCCAGTATGTCTGTATCTGTCTTGAAAGACAGCTTAAAAACCAGTCTTTAGTCTGTGAAAAGAATGACAAAAAATACAGACTTTTAGAGATAGCCTTTGTAGGTACTAAAACCAGGGTTGTCAGATACTCGGGTGTCAAAACTGGAATTTGAGGGAATACATGAGTAAATCATCATAACTCAGTAAATTACTGCCTCCTTTAAATGCCACTGCACAGGTGGAAATTTGTTATGCCTTTTCAGTAATGTTGTTCCTACGTGATACCTGATAAATTTCTCAAGAGAGGGAGAAGGGACGGAAAAAGAATAATAATAAAAAAAAAAAACCAAACCAAACCTGACCCCAAACTATATTTTTGTGAATATGTTACCTTAATTATCGGTTATTGCAGTACTAAAGGACTGGTACAGCATCCTTGCTTTGATATTTTCAGAATCTTAAAAGTTGGGCTGCTAGATAATACCACTAGAGCTAAAGAGCCGATAATATGCTCGCTTGAGGAAAGTGATATTACTCCCTGGGCGCATGAGCTATAGTAATACTGAAACGGTGGAACTGAAGATTGGATTCTGAAAAGTGTGCAGCTTCCATGATTGCTGTAAACAATGCCGTTTAAGAAAAGGCAGCTTTTTGGAGGCATGGAAATGAGAGCTAAGGTTTATAGAAAATCTATTCTGGATGACTTCATTATTTGAAAAGGAAAAAAAAGTGATTTCACATTAACTAAACAATATAAGCAAAATATAAATATTTGGATAGCATTTGAACACAAAACCCCTTTGAATCTCTCCAAGAGCTGAAGGGAAGTTGGGAAGTGCTGTAAGAATAGGAGAGTAAAGAGATGCCAGCAAATACGGCAGTGGCAAGGCTGGCTTTCCAGCAGGAAGGCTGAGCGGGAGCTGCAGCTGAAGGGAGAATAAATACCCTTGCTCCTGGTCCGAGAAGAATAATGTGGCATATGGGGTTTTCATAGGCTTGCTTTGAGGCAAAGTGAGGAAAAGAAATTAAGTTGCTGTTTGTGGCCCAAGGGAACCTTATCCTTGAGGTGTGTGGTATGAAAGATTATTTGCACATTTCCAAATTGCAAAAATTTTAGTTCCCAGGGTTGGAGAAATCCCTGTGCTATAGCTCGGGGTGGGACTACCATTTTCATTGGTGCTGGCATACATGATGTTAAGGTGCACCTTAACAGCACGTTGAGGGAGGGGGGGTTGCCCTTGAAGTACCCCCCCAAATCCATGAACTCAGACTGTCTTAAAAATCCCTTTGTAAAATGTGCTCCAGATGCGATGTCAGGTTCCATGAAATATCAGTCTTCCTCTTTCACAAGGTACCTTCCCTCCTCAAAGGGTTTGGTGATTTCAATCTTTTTTTTTCCTTCATACATCTGCCCACATAATACACAGAATCCGTTGCTCAAACCTCTGATCCACCAAGTGAACCGAAACAGTGCGTGGGCCCTTCTTCCCACGCTGAAAAGTATATCCAGAAATTTCTTCGAAAGGGAAGAAACAGGTGGGGAAGGCATAACTTGTGTTGAGCTGGTTAGCTGGAGAGGAGCCAGCTGAAGTCCAGGAGGAGCAGGCTCTGCTGTAATGTTTGAAGGCAACATAAAGAGGAGGTTTCTAGAGCTGAGGAAAAAGTACCAATATTTTGAGGACGGGCATGGGATTAATTTAGAGTGATACAATAGGTCTTCAGGAAAAGGATTGGTCTCTAATCTATTGCTTAAAGAAAAAAAAATTACCCCCAGGCTAAAGCTCTCAGTTTTTATGGTAAATCCCTCCTTTTACAGAAGTTGCAGATGCTTATGTTTCTTCAGTATGCTTCAATGGCTTGCAGGCTGTTATAGGAAGGAAGGCAAAGAAGTAATGGTGAAAGCAGTTACTTGTGTGATTCAGTCTGTCTTTCTTTCCAGAAAATGAGAAGCGCTGAATAAAGGAAGAATCAAATGGTGGGAATGTCAAAGGTCTGAGACTTCTTTTTTTCTTCCCCACACACAGTATTCAACTTAAAAAATTTTCACACTAAGATTTCCTCAAGGCTTTTTTTTTGGTTGGGTGGGTTTGTGTTGTTTGTTTGTTTGTTTTTTTTATTTGGAGCATTTCTGCACTCTGGATTTGTTCCTCCTTGCTCCCTCTACTGCACAGGCACGTCTGCTTCAGTTGATCCATTTCTGGAAGATTTTTAATCCAATTTGTAAGAGTATTTGCCCTCAAAGTTTTGGGCTTTCTATAACACGAAGGTTTAGTAGTAATGTCACATTCAAAAAAAGCTTCGTGTTCTTCATTTTCAGCCAGTCATAGGTAACTGTTCACTATCGACATGGCGCAGGAAATTAAGTAGCGTACAAAATACTTAAAACATTTTGGATGTGTATTGCAATACATCTTTTTTCCCCATGAATTATTATCACCTTCTTTAATGACATGGTTTTTGCACGTTTCAGGAAGGTTTTGTTTGAGCAAGGTTTTATGGCACATTGGTCATTCCTTGGGTTTTTTGACACTGAAATTTCTCTGCGTTTTCCTGCCTGCGTTAGGCAAAGGCAGCGATGTACAATTAAAGGTCTGGCAGCCAGTCGTGGGGACAGCTAACAGGACCTCACGCTAACAGGATCTCACGCCAGGCCCCCTGAATGCAATGGGCTAGCTAGGGTGGCTTGGGATTGGGTTGTGATCGTCATAACTTGTTTTGTTGTAATTGTTAAAAGTACCTGCAAGTCCTGCGTGAAGATCATCACCTTGGTATCCTTGGTGGACTTTCCTTTTACCCCCTATCATTGGTATATGCAGGTGGTCTTGAAGGAATAAGATGTGAAATTTGAGAGGTGTGGTTTTACTTCCCTTTGAACTAATCACGTTGGAGATTTGGCTTTAATTGTGTGTTTCTTTGACATTTCTTCAAACAAAGTAACTTTCTGCCTTGTGAAGTTGTGTGTGTATACCAAATAATTTATTTCCTGGGAGCCTCATTTGCCAGCTGTGCTGGTAGCTAGGTACTAGGTAGTCGTTGTGCAGCTATAGGAAAGCTAAATCAAAGTCGCTGTGGGTGATTCATAGAGGGAATATTTCCCTTCTGTTTAGGCAGAGGGAGATGATTTCTGATTAACTGGCAGGTCGTCATTTTTGTATTTTAGGAAGATATCATTCAGGTCCAAAGTAGCGCAGCTGCTTATTGTTACAGTTGGAATTAAAATGCAAACGTGTATTAAAGTTAATGTTCCCCCTGGGAGCACAGAACGGAGTAATTGGAGGTCATAAACCTGCTTACCTTAAGTGAGAGAGTCAGGGCGTGACAAAACCCAGCTTTTTCTCAAGTGTCTCCTAGATGCAGGTAACTTTTACTGGATACAGTTTTGTTATCCAGCCCACCCAGAAGGGAATTCGGCAGAAGAGTGTAGGTAGTGAAAGTGTGTGCTCCACAGGACTGTGGAGGATTTCCTGAAAATGTGTGAATTAATTAATTGCGAATTTACCTATTGTTTTCCTCATATGAAATTGTTTACAGATGGATTATAAAAAGCCAAATACTAAAGCTTACTAAGGACGGTGAGGGTAGCGGTGATGCTCAGGTCATATTAATTTGCTACTCAGAAACAGGGTGCACGTTCTGTGCTTAATGTTGTGTTTTGGGGTTGATTTTAAGATGATGAATGATGGAGCTTTGAGCAGTGCTCTGCTTCTCCCCATCTCTGACAGCTTTTACGCAGGGCTGGTACTAGATACAGAGAGAACTGCACTGCTTTAAAGGAGGTATCTCTTGCTGCTTTTGCACCCAGCAGCTCTGCCTTGGGAGAAAGGAAAGCATCTGCTGGAGCAGCACAGCTGACACCAGGGTGTTCTGCTGCAAGGCAAAGGTGTCCAAATCTCCCTTGCTCGGAAGTAAACAGAGGTCAGTGGTATAGTTCGGTACAGATGAAATGGGAATGAAGTTCTTAATTTATCTCCCACAAGCAGAATTTCTCCAACTTCAGAGGGAAACGCCTCTTTCTGACTTCTACTCCATCCTGTGGTGGTAAGTGGAGAAGGCAAAACCCCCTTCTTCGTTATTGTTGGTAGCGCCGCTCCGCAGAGTGTTAAACAATCCCTTTTCTTAACATCTCAAAAGCCTTTTGCTGTCAGTGACTATGTTAAGTAATAGTTTGGCTCTCAGTGAGAGTACACCTCTAGGCAGAAATGGAATAATCTAGCTTTCAACTGGGACATGATGGCACAGTCTAAGTGCTGGACTTAAATATATTTAAACCATTGAGTATTTTAGACTTTTTGTTGCCTCAGACAGGCAAACCATGAACAATGTGTTGCCACAGCAACAGGAGTCCAATGCTTTTTGGCATTCAGCTGACAATGTTTTGAATACTATTTTCAGCTAAGTGCATGCAAAATAACTGCAATTTGTAAAAGCTGTAATAACTACTTTAAATGCATTTATGTCTGAAGAGAATTTTTTATACATATATATTCCTTTAAAGTGATCCAAGGAGTTAAGGAAATTGTTTTAAAATGCTTATTACCAACTTATCGAGACTATTTCAATGGTTAAAATGTATCAAAATAATTTTCCGGCAGTCTTAAGTTTTATTTATTCTTTGCCTAATATCATGTACTTAAAGTAATCTTCATTCATTTTTAACTACTGATAAAAAGTTAAAAAAAAAAAAAGAGAACTGTTAAACATTTTCCGTGAAAAGTGCTTTCTAAACCTCACTGCAGTCCCATGTAAAAGAATAAACCATGTGGCATTTGCACAGTGCGATTTGGTATATGTATCCACTATGGAAGACTTTAGCACTTGCCTTCACAGAAGCTTTGTAAACCCATCTTTATTGAGGAGATTATTAGAAGGTAAGGCCACAAATTGCTGCACGAGGGTGGGTGAAAGCAGAGCTATGCTCTGCAATCAGAGTAGATGTTTCTATATGAGCATCTGGCTATTTCAACTTAGAAAGTTATGATATTCTATAGATACGTGGGTGCCGAAGTTTGATTTTTCTCTTGCTGCTCCCGTGAACCCACCTGTGGGCAGAACAAGTAGTATTCAGATATTGCAGGCACAAAAATACCTTATTTGGCTACCAGTGACAGCCATGCTGAAGCCTCACGGAGTCCAACACAGATTAAAGTCTTGTTATTGGACTAATTTTATAGCCGTGTTGAGCTGAAAGTAAAACACTGCTTACTACAGGCTATTGTAATGCTACGTTGGGCTTACTGGAGTCATGTCGTTGTTGCAGAAGACCACAACTATAGAAATTGCACAAGTCTCTTTGTTAGGATACGGCTTGAGAAAAGCAATTAGTGGAGAGAATAAAAGACCATGTTTCCTTGTGAGGAAACTTTATCTTCTAACAGAAGTATTCCTTGAGAAAACCTGGCAGACAAGAATGTCTGTAGAAAGGGACTTAAAGCAAATTGATTTTATTTCTGTTCTTGGGATGACTGCATGGGAGCCCTTTGGGTACAGTATTCTCCGAGCTCTGCGGTGCCTTATGATGAATGTCCCTGCAAGGCACTACTGCACTGTTTTGAGGAGGTTGGTCTTCAAGCTGTGGGAGCAACTCAGGCTCGGAACAATCGCATCTCATTCCTGAAATCTGACAAAACTAAGCAGCAGCCTGGCGCATTAGGAGCTCTAAGTGAATATGAAGGGCAATGTTTCTATGTAAGCAAGGACAGGGCAAAATTTAGTGATTTTTTTTTTTTTTTTTCTTTTGTGTGTCTTTCTGAAACTATGCGCTGCTCCTCTGTCAGTTGACTTGCTCATAAATTCAGAGGTAGAGCCCTTCCTTGGAATGACTGTTGCTATGCATTGCTATGAATAATCAAGGGTGAGGTCTGCCTTGCGTTGTTCCAGGTTGATGTTGAGATAATTGCATTGGTATCAATACCTATGAAAATGGGATAAGTCAAAAAGTCCTTGTAGGTTCATAAATCCATGTTTACCCCAAAGATAGCCCTTCTTAATGGTACCATTTTCTTTCCTGATCCTTGAGCTGTCCTCTGACTTTTAAACAATTATCAAGAATAAAGCCAAAATAGTTTATCTTTAAGACAGTCATCCTTCAAAAGGACAGGAGCTTTTATTTTTTGAGGAAGAAAATGCCGAATTGAAACTTCAAAGGGATAACTGCACAGAACTGATTGAGTTCCTAATGCTTGAAAACACATCAAAGACTCCTGAACTTATTATCTTCATATTTTATTCATGAGCTCCTTAGAAGGAAATGAATCAGCATCAGTGAATTTACAAACAAGACACAAAGGAGGAGCTTTTAGCAAAGAACCCTATTTTAGTGAGGGATGGGGAAACCTACTATAAGAAACCATCGTAATCAATAGTGATGTAGGGAGTGGAGCAGAGTGCCTGACTAGATTAGGAAGTAGTTTAGCCTTTAACCGCTGTCTCTTTGTTTGCAATCCAGGCCTGATGAACAGTAAGCCCATGTCCCTGTGGTAAGCCAGCTGGCACGGCTTCAATGCACTTTTTT
>NW_009631320.1:28512-31656 GCF_000690535.1 Cariama cristata | reverse complement strand
CTGCGTGGTCCAGAGCTGGGAGACCTGGGAAGTTGGAAGTGTTGGAAAGGCAGGGCTGGTGGGGATGGGGAGGTGGGGATCCAGCTGCTGGGCATTTCTCCCCTGTCCCCAGATGTCCCAGGGTGATGGGAGGGTGTGGGTGGCCAGGCAAGCCCCGCTGCTCATCCCATCTGCCAGGGCTGCGGGCAGGGCAGGGCGCACAGCCTCTGTCCCATCGGCCACATGCTTCTGGCCTTAGCAAGCGGCCGGAGAGGAAAGAGCTGCAAACAGCTTCTTGCATCTTGCCACCTGGCAATATTTCAGGGTCAGAGGAAGAGCTCTGCCCGGGGGGGGGTGACACTTATGTAAAGTGGTTGGGACTTTTCCAGTATGGGACAGACACATCCTTGCTGCCAGAGCCTGGCAAAGCCCCTGTGCCAGCCCCATGGTGCAGGGCAGCCTCCTACCACGACCCCCTTCTGCAACCAGCTCTGGTGAGACATTTGCCTGCAGGGTCAGGATCGGGCTTGGGGGGAGTTGATCTGCTTTAATGTGTGGCTGTAAGTGGATTTCTTGGAGAGTAATGCTTAAATAAAAGGGGTTATACAATGCGTCTGGAGCAGGGGGTTGGGGCGATGGAGGCAGAAGGTCCTTTCTCCACTGGCGTTTCTATGACAGCAGTCAACTCTCCTTCCGCAAGGCAGACACTTATTCATCGCCCGCTGCAAGACAAGTGCCAGAGGTTCAGGGTATGCCTGGAACCAAAGGATTTCTTGGAGAGTAATGCTTAAATAAAAGGGGTTATACAATGCGTCTGGAGCAGGGGGTTGGGGCGATGGAGGCAGAAGGTCCTTTCTCCACTGGCGTTTCTATGACAGCAGTCAACTCTCCTTCCGCAAGGCAGACACTTATTCATCGCCCGCTGCAAGACAAGTGCCAGAGGTTCAGGGTATGCCTGGAACCAAAGGACTGAGCGGGCCGGCCGATCCTGGTGCAGAAAGCCAGCAGAAAGCAGGTGCCTTTATGCAACCTCCCGAGGCATCCGTCTCATACCCTGCGCACCGTCCTTCAACGCAACTGCACATGCACGGTTCTCTAGTACTGTTTTCCTTGTTGCCAGGCGTTTGTCTGATTGGGATGTACAATTACATATCTCTTTTTTGAAAAGCCTCTGTGAGTATAAAGAGGAAACAATGCAAGCTCTGTCCTCCGTTTTCCCTGCACACTCCATTCCCTGAAGGACAAGGGAAGTCCGGCTTAGGGTAATGGGGAAATTGCAGTCACTGCATTGCTCCTGTAAACCTGCGCTTGCTGGTGCTGCTCAGGCTCAGCCACATGGGTGGTGCTTTTGGGATGTGTTTTCCAACTCCTGCAGCCTGCAGACCACTTTCAGGCTGCACAACTTCTTACGGGTTCCCCTTCACTTTCAAACATAACCACTGATAAATGTCTGACCCATGAGAATGTTGTGTTGTTTTTTTTCTTTTTCTTGTGGTTCAGCATCGCACGGTGGGCCAGTTAGCAGTGCCCCGGCTCAGCCCAGCCTGCAGAACAGCTCTCTTTGCTTGGGAGAAAAGAAATTGTCAACTTTTTATCTTCTGTTTTTCTAAGGGAACGAAAAAAATGCACTGTAACACGTAACACAGGAGGCCTCCCAACATGCCTGGAGCCGGGAGGCCAGGGAGCACTATCAGTCACTCATCAGCTGCCGGGGCTGCCAGCTGGCTTACATCGCTAATGTCTAATGATATCATAGATCAAAAATAGCTGCAGCAGCAGAGAAATCCAGAATTCATAGCCTCATTTTACACATCTTTTTTTCACCAAATCAGTCGCTTTATTGCCAGGCTGTGCAAATGTTCGAATGGGTTTACCCACATGGAAAATAAGCCTCTAGACTTTGCACTCATTTGTTCATCCCTACCTGTCATTAGAGACTGGAATATTTTATCTCTGGATGTGTGCTTGTGGGATGGGGTACCGAGCAGCAAGTTCCCACATTTCCTGACTTGAGCCCTAAGGTCCTGGCTAATGTTATAAATGAAAATAAGCTTGGAGGGATCAGGTGTTGCTTTGTTGTGTAACTCAGCGTGGCCAGTGCAGCCTTGGTGCAGGGGTGGCTGGGCTTAGGCTGGGCTTAGGCTGGGCTTGGGCTCTCTGCCGCTCTCAGGGTTATGGTGGCACCAGGTAGAGAGCGAGGTCTCCCTGTGCTCCAGGCTATGCATGGGGGACAAGGAGGGAGAGCTTCCTCCTCCGTGGTAAGAGGTGGTGGGTACCTGGGCATGGTGACAGCGGAGGCAGGCAGGGGTGCAGGCAGATGCTGGCTTCCTGCACCCTGCTGTCCTCGAACTGGTAGTCTGGATGTGCAGTTTGCTGGCAGAGCTGCATCAGCACAGTGTTTGAACTGGGGCAGGAGGAAAGGCTGCTGGGGTTGGGAGCACGGGAGACATGCTCAGCAGTGATGTCTCCTGATGATCACTGATCGGCTGCTGATCAGGCCCCTGGATCCGACTTGTCCTGGAGGGAGCTACTCACCCTTCAGCAAAGTGATGTTGCCCATGCCACTTTGCCACAGTAAATGCAACACCAGTGCCTGCAAGTGGTGCCTAATTTAGGATACAAGGTTGGCTTCAGAGCCAGTATCCTGCAGGGCCACCACACATGCTACCTGTGCTGGACCTACCATCATCCCATGGGAAGCTGGGAGCCAGCAGGGACCTGTGTGACACTGGAGACCTCCCCAAAGGGGCTGAGGAGGAGCGAGTCCCTGACCCCAGCCCTCAGCACCCATCGGGTGATGCTCAGTGCTAGGGAGCACGCATGGCTGGGTGCACAGACCCATTGCCTTAGCTGGAAAGCCAGCACAGCACTGGATGTAGGTCACCTCCACGGCGAGCTGTGATATAATGAGGTGGGTCTGGGAATCTCTGCAGTTCAAACCCACAAACATTACCACACCTGGTTACCCCATGAGTGTGGGCTTTTGGGGTGCTGCTTGCTCGTACTCCCTGACATCCCCCACCCCAATTCCCCTGCTGGCAGTGCTGGTAGGAAGGAAGGTCTTTATGGGGTTTCCCTGAGGCAGGACAGAAGAGGGTCTCACTGCCTGTTATTTAGGAGCAGGCAGGAGTGTGTGGGGCACCCAGCACTGTGACACTTGGGGTG
>NW_009631320.1:0-28481 GCF_000690535.1 Cariama cristata | reverse complement strand
GCCTGTGGAAGCTGTGCCCCCCCCCCGCCCCGATCCCATCAGTGACATCTTGCTGGTGAGAAACTGGATGCTCTGTTCCCTTCCTCCTTTTTGGGAAATCTCAGCCTTTTCTCATACTTGGAAACCTTGAGTCACGTGGTGGGGGCAGATCCTTGCACCCCCCCTGGTTTATCCTCTGTCCCAGGACAGCGGTGGCAGCCAGGTGGGTCTGGGAGGCTCCCTGGTGTTTTGGGAATTCAGGTCTCCGTAGCTGCAGGCTTGTTTTGTAACGTGTTATTGTAGCTCTGCTGGGTGAATCACATCGCAGAGCCTCCTGTGGCAACAGCCCCCGTAGGGACTACGTGTATGGTAGAACCTTTTTGCTGCATCCCAAAAGGATGGATGAGAGCCCGGATCCCAGCATGGCTGAGCCCCAAGGCAGTGGTGGGGCTCGTGGCTGAGGACATTCAGGGGAGATGGAGAAAAACAAAGGGAAGAGCCTCAAAAAGCTTCAAAGTAGATATTTAGGGGAATAACTTCCTTGCAGAGACTTACGAGGCCAGTGGCTCCTGCCGAAGAGGAGCGCGGGAGCTGACTGTGCTTAGTGTGAAGCCAGGGTGCAGGGGCTGTCCCACCATAGTGTCATCTCCCTAGTCTCATCCAGTCCCGCAGCCTCACCGTGGACTCATCACATGAGTGACAACATTTCTCTTTCCAGCCCCGGACGCCAGCTCCCTGCGGCTGTGCCGGGCAGAGGCGTTCGCGGCGCTGGGGCAGCACCCACGGGCGCTGGAGGACCTGGATGCTGTGTGCAGGGCTGAGCCTGGAGAGCATGAGGTGAGCGACAGGGAGGCCCCATCGGCCGGCTGCACTTGGAGCCAAATCTTACTGTACGGGAGCAGTTTTCCCCTTTCATGAATTCTCTTAGTCATTGGATTCATCCTGCTCAGCAATACACTTACCAGACCCATTAAGTTGCAAATCCAGGCTGCAAGCGCTGCGTTGCAATAACGGGAGAGGTCCGGCGCCATGTCCGCCCTCGCTCGCGGGCAGGAGGTGAGGACACGCAGCCGTGCTGGTGCACAGGATCGCAGCTGGGGGCTTGGGGAAGTGTTGGCTGGAGACTGCGCTGCTCTTGGAGAAATCAACCCTGGGAGCTCACTTGCTGATTTGTGAAATGCTCGTTGGCAACAGTTTTGTGGCTTCAAGGCAGAAGCCCTTGACTCCTTGTCTAGGTCTCTGTAGGGTTTATTTGCTTGGCTTTTGTAACTGCGGCATTTTGGGAGTCCTGTTTTATGGATACCTGCCTGTGGAGTGACCTGTGTTTTTTAGACAAGTCTGAGCAGAGGCGCAGTGACCTGTCCGAGTGCTTTGGCCTGGGATGGGAGCAGGCAGGAGCCTGGAGGGAGATTCCCTCCGGGCTCGGATGGGAGCTGAAGGGACACCTGCTCAGCTTGTCACTGTCTCATAGTTACCACAGGTTTTTCTGCCCTGCAGGGCTTCTTCAGGAAAGGGAAGGTGCTTCTGGAGATGGGACAGAGAGCCGAAGCCCTGCTGGCGTGGGAACACTGCCTGACACTCAGTCCTCATTTCCACCCTGCTCGGAAAGAGATGGAGAAGGTGCGTGGGCCATACCGTGACGGAGGGCTGTGCCCTCGCATCACACAGGGAGATGCCCTTGTCCTCTGAAGGATTCACATCCACCACGGCTTGCTGCTCTGGTCAGCCGTGGGATCAAGGGAAGTCAGATCCTGGTCCAAGAGCCTTCCCATTGCTCTGATGCAGGTTCACCGTGAAGAAAACTCCCCTTCCTCAGTCCATATCTGCAAGTCTCAGGTTTAGCAGGGTTTAGATGCCGACATGGCATGAGGTTGGCTTTGAGGCAGCATCAGTACTCGCCCAAGGCAAAGCAGCTAGCCAAAAGCTGCCACTGGAGAGCCAGTGTCTTTTCTGCAGATGATTTCAGGCCAGCACCCACCCGTGTACCAAAATCACCATCACCAGTGGGACCTCCAGCAGTGTCCCCAGCATGAGGACTTCATGCCATGGGTGAACACTTGCCCTCCAGGAAAGGGCAGGGGAATGAGGAATGACCTTGTACTCTCCCCAGTTCGCTCCCTTCCTGCTCTTTGTGGGTGATACAGAACATGGCTCCCAGCCCTTAAAATACAGCATTTTGTTCACAGCCTCATGCTGCTTTCTTCCTTATGTGCTGCTAAGGCATTTGTTTGACAGAGAGCTCAGCCAGCGCTGAAACAAGTAACCCTGACGTGCCCTGTGGTGACCAGGAGGCTGCTTTGGGGAAAGAAGGAGCCTGGCAGTCCACCTACCTCCCTGCTTCCTTCTTGCAGATCCTCATGCGAGAGGATGCTCCTCAGCCGTGCATGGCTGCTGCACGCCTGGGTGATGCTCACCAGGGCTCTGCTGGTCCCCAGGTCGATGGAGGGAGCCCTGCACTCCCACTGTCTTCTGCAGAAGCTCAGGTAAGAGAGCCTGCAGTGATGTGAGTCTGCAGTAGGGCTGAATGTCCCTCTGGGACATCCCATATTGGCGTTTTCCAATGATGGGAAAGGAGGTGTGATAAGGGGACACTGTGCAAGACCATAGCCATGTGCACATGGTTGCCTGCTGGGATGAGAAGCTGCAGGCAGTGGAGGGTGGGAGGGCAAAGACACCGTCGGAGCTGATGCTGTGGGTACTGAGGAAACAGAAGAGGCTCCTTCTGTCTCTGTTCCTCTCCCAGTTTTATTCTGCAATACTTCTGGTAAGATTTTAGACTCTCATGGTGTTTAAAACACCCAAGTCACACTACCTTCAGAAAAAAAAAATAAATTTCAGTTTTAATGGTTTTTTTCATCCAAAACCCACATGGGAGAACAGTTCAGACCATTAGCAGCTATTAAGGAAAGCTCAGCTTTTGGTCTTTGCCCTCTTAGGATGAATTTGGCAGGTTTGAAGAGAGCGGAAAATTGGAGAAAATGGGCTCAGATACACCCAAATACCATGTGGTACATCTAGAGAGAGTAAACCCATGTTTTAACTATGAGCTGAGCAGGAGAGTCTGAAGGTCACACTCTCCTGCTGTCCCACAGATGCAAGATGCTGATATACAGCAACACACCAGAAAGCCTGCTGATGTCATCGGGCTTGGTGGGACAGATGGGGCTGTGCATTCAAAGGGAGAAGAGGTTTTGGGCTTGATTTTGTCTTTGCTGTACCTAGGATCAGGAGGGAGAACCAGCGGATGGCAGAGGGGATGCTCAGACTGAGCATGGCCAGGGGACAGCCACCCTTTCCCAGCCAGGGCGATGGCAAGAACCAGAGACTTTGGCAGAGAGGCAGGGCCTGTGGTTGGTAGGTGAGTGTTGTCAAAGGTAGCAAAATCTCATCTTGTGCAAAATGCTTGTTTAAAATCCATTTTGGCACTGAAAACTTAGTGATTGCACCGTGTCCCAGCTCAGCGAGCAGACATGCAGACGTCCCAGGGGCACACGATGGGGCAGCTCTGGCCAGCACATTTGCTGCTTCTCGTGTGTGTGAGGAGGATCTGATCTTCCTGTGTTGAGCTGGTGAACTTAGAGCGAACTTTTAGGTCTAGCCTGGTGAAAAGTTCTTGCTAAAGCCAGACATCACTTGTTCCCTGTCTGGAGTCAGGGAGAGGCTTCCTCTGGTTCCCATGGGTTTAGATGGGTTTAGATTTCAATTGAATTCCCTTGCGAGGGGCATGACGTGCCATGTGTTGGGGGAAGCGGCACCTCCGTTGGCATTAACTTGCCATCAGCATCCAGCCAGATGGCTGCCACGTACCTAGTTTTGCACAAAGTGGTGATGATGACTCATGGCAAGTCTCCAGAGAGAGACTGGGAGCTTCTTAGGCCACTTCACCTCCCAGTGCCTCAGTTTCCCTGCCTGCAAAAGTAGGTAGGGAGATACCACCTTCCTCTACTGAGGACCATGAGACCCACTGATGTAGAAGCTATGGATGAACACGGATGGGTTAATAGAGGGGTTTATGCTGCATTTCCTAGCGGTTTTGTTTTCACGTGTCAAAGGACTTCATGTAGCAGTTAACTACCTACACCTCAGAACAAGGTCAGAAAGCAAAGATTAATTTTCAGTATTGAAATGGGACGGTCTTCTCTTTCCTTCTCTTTTGCCACTAGGCAACGAAGAGGAAACAGCAGCAGCAAAGTGTACCCAACTGTGCCTCGGGGAGCTGCTGAGCGTGTCTGACTTGGAGTGCTCCCTCTGCATACGGTGAGTTCTCCAATGGGAGAGCGTTCAGGATGAAGAACTGGCACCTGCTGGGTTTTCTTCCCTAGTGTGGATCTTTCTTCACATCTTAATAGCAAACTCAGTCCCCAGTAGTGCTGAATCGCAGGTTTCGGTAGAGATGAGATAAGGGGGGAAGACAGAGGCATGCTTTGCGCTGGCAGGCTGTAAGAGCTCAGATCACCCTGTCTCAGGGTGCAGCATCGTTAGGTCTGTATCGCTTGGGACATCGGCGCGGAGGTGGGGATGTTCAACGGGGTCAGAGACTGAAAGCAGTGGTTGCCCTTTGTAACTGCAGGCTGGAACAGCAAGGTGTTGCCCCAGGGAAATACTATCCGTGAAGTGGGTATTGCAAACCCAGAGGGGAGCATTTCCAAGCTCTATGCCCAGAGATGGAAGAGGGGACCAGGTAGAGCCCCTGTCCGTCTGCTGACTCGGTGGCCAGGGAAGGGCTGGGTGCTGCTACAGGGCGTGCTGAAACCAGGCTGTTATTTCTGGCGTGTCCCAGGACCTCGAGCAGTTGTGCAAGCGGCTGCTGGCAGAGGGCTGGGCGTTGCACCACCGAACATGCAAGACGGTCAAGGTCTTCTGTGCAGTGACTTTTTCCAGGTCTGGGCATGGTGCAGGGGAATGACATGGAAGACAGAGCTCAAAGCTCTGTCTGCTCCGAATTAGGTGAATTTGCATCTCTTCTGAGAGCAAATTGTTCAGGAGGAGTCGGGGCTGAGTGCTGAGCAGGACTTTCCCGAGTCCTTCATTTCGTTTCTGATCCTGGAGCGTCCTGGATGAAACCTGAGTGCTTGCTGCTGGCTCTGCTTTTGGAGCAGGGGAGAAGGAGGCACTTGACCATCACTGCCTTTTGGGCTACGCACCACTGTGGGTGTCCGGGGAGCCGCAGACCTGCCAGGACCAAGGGGTGCCATGTGGGTACTGATGGGGTCTGTGCGGACCCTGCAGGGATGGGGAGCAGTGCTCAGGCCTGGGACAGTTCTCATCTTACATCATTGTGCAAGTCCAACAGTTTGAGCCCAGATTTCTAATTAAAGGGATAAGCCAGTTAGGAACCTTTACATTTAATTAACAGGAGTTACGAGCAAAGATTAGCCAATGCAGCTTTAGCGAAGGCGAGTTTCATAGCCATGGGCTGCCAGGGCTTGGAAGACACAGTGTGAGATAGCTTTCCGTGGCATCACAACCCTGCAGCATCACTGTCTTCAGTGCAGAAGGCTGGTGAAGGCAGCAGATTTCCCTTGAAATGGTAGAAGGGGACATGGGAAATGTCTTGTTCCTGCTGGAAGGAAAATCTCTTGCTCTCAGCAAGGTTATTCAAGGAAGATGCAGGTACAAGGCTGGGGATAGCCAGAAGCTGTACCCATGGCTTTGCCCACCCTGACCTGCTCGACCCTTGCAGCACCAGCCTGGGCCTCTGGAAGTCCCTGAGCACTTTATGGGACCCCTGCACCATGGGGCTGAGACCAGCTGGGGTTTCCAAAGCAGGGTGCTGAGCCAGGCCTGGGGAACCACAGCTTTGAGGGCACCCAGCCCTGTGAACAGAGACTCTGTGAAGTCTGTCTCTGCTGGGCTTACCTGCGCTCCTTCCCCCGTGTTGCTTTCTGTGGTCCATTGACTTTGGTCCCTTTGCAGGATGTTCTTTGAGCCGGTGACAACGCCGTGTGGGCACACCTTCTGCAAGGAGTGCCTCGAACGCTGCCTGGACCACCGGCCCAACTGCCCTCTCTGCAAACAGAGCCTGAGAGAGGTGAGGGCATGTGTCCCATGGGATGGAGCCTGAAGGAGAGCTGGGCACCGGGTCCACCTGCCGGCAGCGTGCCAAGGGCTGGGGTGGGAAGCTGCGATGCTCTTATGTTAGCGGCTCCCTGGCACGGCGGTGTCAGCTCCACTCACATGGGAATGACCAGACAGTTGGTAATTAAGACCAAGAGATGAATTTCCACAAGATGCCATGGTGATTTAGTGAGATTGTAAACAGGACTGAGAGGTAGACAGAGACACAGAAAGAAAGAAGTGAATGCTAATTACTTTTAAAAATGGAAATGGCTGGAAAACCTGCTAGCCTGGAGATTTGAGTTAATCTTTAATGAAAAGGGATTCGAATGAGACCGTCAGGGAAATTAGGTTGTCATACAAGGACTGCATCACTGTCAGAGACAGGACGTTGTGTTGGACGGGCCCTGGGCCTGAGCCACATCTGGAGGTCTCGGTGGAGCTGACATCCCGTCCTGCTAGAAGGCTCAACATCTCCTGATAGTTTTTATCCCTGACTTTCTCTGATCTAAAATTACCCTTGGCTCCAATAAAAGTAAGCGTGATTCAGAGCCCAGCAGGGCCTCAGGTCTCCCCCCCTCCGCTCTTCTCCAAGCTATTTCTGGGTCTAATTTCTTTTAGTACCTGAAGGCTGGAAGCTACAGCCCCACCACGCTGCTGCAGGACATCATGCTGGCCAGCTTCCCTGCACAGCTGGCCGAGCGGCGGGAGCTGCACCGGGCTGAGATGGCAGAGCTCTCCAAGTAAGCAGGGACCCGTTCTGGTGTGTGCATGTGTGTGTGTGTGTGTACGGGGGCCAGGCCAGGCTCCGAGGGGGCTGTCCACACCACACGCCATTGCTCTGGCTTGGGGCTGCTCAACTGATGTCTGTCGCACTTCTAGGACCACGTCACAGGAGTGCCAAGTAGGTGTGGATGTGCCCCGTGGGGCAGCTGGGGATGAGGGAGCATCTCTTCAAGGAGGTATTTTGTGGGCAGAGTCTGTTCTTTGGCTCTTGGTGAGCCAAGTGGAAGCTTTAGTGTTGCTGTGCACTGGAGCATCACTTCCTGGGGTAAGGGACAGATATGGGTCAAGGAGTGGCCATGGCACAAGCTGATGCAGAACCCTTGGGATGAGATTTGCTCTGGGAGGTTTCATAGTGATCTTTCCTCCTGTCCTTCAGCCTGACCAAGAACATCCCCATCTTCGTATGCACAATGTCCTTCCCAGGCATCGCCTGCCCTCTGCACATCTTTGAGCCTCGCTACCGCCTCATGATCCGGCGCTGCCAGGAGACCGGCACGAGGAGGTTTGGCATGTGTATATATGAGAATGGGAAAAGGTGAGCTCCTGGGCAAGACAGCTTCTCTCTGCCCTGACTGATTTGCTCCTCTCTGCCCCAGCCCCAAATTTCTAAAATCCCGAGTCACTTGGAGAGGAGGAACCACGTGCAATTTCCTATCCCACTGCACCCCACAGACAAAATCAGCAGGGAGGTGGTGCATTCCCCACACAGCAGAGTGAAACGGGATCTCGCTGGCTCCTGGCATTGCCACCGGCCAGGCAAGGAATGGGTCCAGGGCTGGAGCTGGGCAGAGCCAGCAGTGGCTGTTAAACACAATGGTCTGGGAACAGCTTCTGGCTCAGGATGTCTCTGAGCTGCATGGTTTCCTGGCTGTGACCTCCAGCTCCTCTTAGTGAGCACTTGAAAATTGCTTTATTTATCATACTTTGTCCTTAACAAGCTGTGAGAGGACGTTGGGTTGAATGGGCTTTTGTTTGGTGCAGTGTGGCCACCCTTATGTTCCTGGTGGCACCTCCAAGATCTTGGATGGGCTCAATCTCCAGGCTTCTAACCCAAGTACTCTGTTAAATACCTGTATTTACATGACATATCCTCCCTGTGCTCCAGTCCTGTTCAAGTGAAATGGGATAAATAACATTTCCTGGGCTTTGGGAGGATGTCTCTGCAAGGGATAGTGTCTTCAGGACTGCTGGACATCAGGGCAGTACGAGGACCTAAGTCATTCTGGTATGTGGCAAATCCAAGGGAGTGCAGGCAATGCTCTCGCTATTCCCTGCCCTCTTAGCAGCAAGTGGTAACTCGGCAGAGTTGAGTGAATCTCCGAATTTGCCCCCTCGCAGCCAGCTTGTTCTTGGGCCTTTTCCTCATTTGGAGGTGGTACCTTCAGAAGCAGCTTTCTCACCACCAGTATCCCAGCTCAGCCCTTCTTTTCTCTCCCTGGCTCCCTCCAGTTTTGCTGACTACGGCTGCATGCTGGAGATCCGGCAGATCGAGCTGCTGGCAGATGGGAGGTCCTTGGTGGACACCATCGGCCGGCGGCGGTTCCGGGTGCTGAGCCGCGGCCACAGGGACGGCTACAACACCGCCGACATCGAGTACCTGGAGGACAAGAAGGTGAGGGCAGGGCCAGGGCAAAATCCCCCCACTGCGGTGGGACAGAGCCTCCCACGGACACCTTCTGCGTTCCTCTTCCCTCCACGCAGGTGACTGGGGAGGAGCTGGAGGAGCTGCAGTGCCTGCACGAAAGCACCTACCGCTTGGCTCAGCGGTTCTGTGAGCACAGGGACCTTACCTCCAGGCACATTTTCATGCAGCATGGACCGCTGCCGGAGAAGGAAGAGGACATCCAGGTAATGCCCCGAGGGAAGGGATGCTCTAAATAGAGAGGGTACCAAGAGAGCCTCTGAAGCAGCACCGTTCCTGCGCTAACCACCCAGCTTCCCTGCTTGGCTCACCCCCAAGATGAGGAAAACAAACCCTGTTTTTCATTCCCATTACCAGTTACGGCATCTCTCGCTTAGGGAGATGGTAGGGCTTGTTTGTTAAAACTGTTTAATGTTTCTTTATGGTTTTAAACTGTTCTTGGAAATTGAGCGCTGAGTTTTAAAAGCTTTCCCGGCGTCTTTTCCAAATGAGAACCAAGAAACAGAACTGTCTGGATTTGAAAACACTTGGGAAAAAAAAGAGCAAACAAATGGGCGAAGAAGTGAACCCCATAGCTCAGCGAGTCTGCGGTCTCCTTACTCATTGTGTTCCTTTGAGACAGCCATAGCTGGCCAGAGGAGAGGAGCTAAGAGGGCAGGATCCAGTTTGCTTATTAAGTTACTTTGACAAATTCAGATTGTGGAGAAAAAAAAAATCCCCCAAATTTAGTGTGCAGTCCTTTAAGAAAATGTTTCCTGTCTGGATCATTACAAATATGCTCTTGTGGGCTTGTCCCAGGCTAAGGCTGTCCTGGCCAGCAGTCACATCAATGCTGTGCTCAAAATTACCTTACTCTTCCTCCTTCAGCTGAATTGACCATTTCCCTCTTATTTTGGCCCAGGTTTTAAAAAAGCCAGTTTACAAAAGCAATGCATAGTGGTCGTGCTTTTCTGGCCTGCACCTTGCCTCTTTGACTGATGATGAGGCAAATGCCCCAAAAGACACCGACCACACAGGATTTGCCCCATGTTTACAAAAAGTATTGCCTTAAACAAGGAAATGCACAAGATATTTCTTTGTCTCTTTAGTATAGACTTTTTCCTGGTTACATCTGTGTCTGGGGACTCCCTGGGGAATGCTTGTCTGGAAGTTAAATTAGTTTATCCAGCAGTTTTGAGCCTGGACAGACAAAAGGGCCATTCAGAGGAATACCTTAGCCAAAGCTGGCATTGCTGTCCTGACAAGAACAACTGTTTCCCATCAGCGATGCTGCCCAAAGGCCACACATACACCTTGCGGTTCCTGACGTGGGGGTCTCTCCCTCTCTCCCCTCCAGGCTTCGGCAGATGGCCCGACGTGGTGCTGGTGGCTCATCTCCATCCTCCCACTTGACCCGTACTACCAGCTGAACCTCTTCTCCACCACCTCCCTGCGTGCCCGCCTTACCCAGCTGCAGCGCATCCTCACCGCCCTGCTGCAGCAGCCCCCCGCCGGGCACCCACTGCCCCAGCACAGCTCCCGGGGTCGTGTCTGAGCCCCCCGGCCCCCGTCCTCTCTGCAGGGGAGACCTTCACCCCCTTGGGTTTCTCTATGTGTTGCTTTGTGGTTTTGCATGTGGTTTGAGCCCCCCCCTAAAAGTGACCTCAGCCATGAGCTGGGAACCCTCTGCCCAGCTCGGTGGGGCCGATGCTACACCGGCAGCGACACTATGCCGTCCATGCTGCCTCCGGGAGCTGCTCAGTGACACGACTGTGCCATGCCACCAAAACGGGGACCGAGGTGGAAAGCTGGGTTGCATTTCAGGAAACATTTGCTGAGCTGCTTCGGCACTAAGAAGGATTATCGTTAGGGCAGAGGACCGAGTGCCAGGATCGCCTCGGTTTTGGCTCTTCCACTTTGAAGGACAACGTAGGGGTTTTTGGTAGATGGTCCTGCTCTGTGCAGCAGATTTAGAGGCTTGAGGTGGCACTGGGAGGCAGAGAGGTCCCAACGGCTTCCCTCAGCCTCAGGAGCTGACAGCTCTACCTCTGCTTACGACTTTGACTTAATTTCTATTCAAACAAGAAGAAAGATTAAATTAAACAATCTGAAACTCATGGTCCTGCTCCTAACCACCTCCATGGCCACACAGCAAGGAGAGGCTTCTCTCTGAATGTGCCCAGGTCTGGACATCCCCTTCCCACCGCTCTGCTCGGTGCTTTGCTGTGTTTGCTGCGCCGAGCTCGCTGGCCGCTTCCTTGGGCTGGAGCCGTGCTGGAGGCTGCCGGCCGCTTCCCCCGCTGCTGCTTCCCCTGCCGTGAAGTGCCGTGGCAAGTTGCTTCCACTGCCGTGAAGTGCCGTGGGAAGGGGGGGATCTGGCAGCATTGGTGCTTTTCCCCCCACCCAAAGATTGCTGTTCCTGAGCCTGGCTGGGTTCAGGTTGCAGAGTTGGACCTGGGGGCTGGAGGAGTTGATGGCATGAGGGAGTTAAGCCTGCAAGTGATTTTGTGAGACTTTCTGCTCCTTGACTGGTGCAATTTTCCCAAGTTCAGGGTTTCTTGTGAACTTTCTGCCTCCTCAGGAGAAAATCAGGATCTGAGCTGAGGCTGGATCCTTGCACTTGGGACCCAGAACAGTTCAGGATCCCCCCAAAAAGCACAGAGTGATGTCAAAGGGAGCTGAACCTCTGGAGAGCCAGGGAGGGGCCAGGATCGGTGACCGAGGCTGTGAGCCCCATGTCAGGGGAGCAAGTTCCAGTCTGCAAGTCCCTGGCTGCTGCTTGTCTCTAAAGACAGGGAAAACAGTATCCCCCTGGACAGCTTAGGCTTTCTGCCATGGAAATCCTGAAGGTTTGGGATTATCCATAATTTTAGAGGCTTTGGGCTGAGCTTTAGGAGTGACATCCTAGTTGTTGGATTAACATTGCTTCCATACTGTGGTAGAGAAAAATCAGATTGGGGCTACAGTGCTCCTTACTGCAGGTGTTGCTGGGCTGAGCCTGGGGCAGGAGGCTCTGGGCACAGCTCAGGAGAGGTCCCTGCCCAGGGCCACCGCCTTTCCCCATCCTGCTCTCTCCAGCAGTGACAGGTCTTGGTCCCTCCTCTCCAACAAAGTGCCTCCCCGGAGCAACCATCAGGGTGAGCTGAGGGCTTGCTCCCCAGGGACCATAGTGAGTGCAGTGCGGCTGAGGACAACTCAAAGCTGGATTTGCTCCACTACCTTTGAGCTATGTCCTTCCCCGCTTTGCTGCTCTCTCTGGGGCACCATGACTCCCCCAAGGGGCTATATCCCTGGGATGTCAGATTGGGGTGGGCAGGGGTAGGTGATGGAGGGCTACCTTGCAGTCCCGGGGCGGGTGCATGCAGGTGGCAGGGTGCCACCGAAGTTTGGGAAGTGCCTTTCTTTTCTGTATGGTCAATGTGAGCTCACCCAATGACACTCTCCGCCCTGAGCCCCTCACCTACCTCCCAAGTTACCCATTCCCCAGATGTGGGAGCTCCCTCGGCCGCTGCGGGTCCCTCCAGCAAGAGGGAGGCATGGTGAATGCAGGGGGGAAGCGTGGGTCTGCACCATGTCCACGCTGGGGGAGAGTCGGGGACCAGAGCCACATCTGCCCGGCTGCTTTGGGAAGGAACTCATCCAAATTGCTCCGGTTTGCTTGGAGTGCCTTTGGGGTTTGTGTTTGTATCTTTGTTCTTTGAATTAAATTTTCTTCCTGGTCATTGAAATAAAGACTTTTTTTTGTTGTTGTTGTTGTTCTGTTGCTGGTGTTTAACTTTTAGCTGCTCACTGTTGAAAGTGCCTGGGCATCACCAGGGAGATTTGGGGACGCGTGGAGAGGTGACACCCTGGCCTTCAGACAGCAAGTTAGACACAGTGAACAAGGTCCAGCACAGGTAGATGGCAACAAGGGAAAAAAAAAGGTGGTTTTGTTCACAAAAAGTGACCACGTGAAACAAAGCAGGAGGGACTAGCTCCTGCCCATCATTGCAACTGAAGGCTTTGGGGAAGGATGGGAACCGGGAGACCAGTCTGGTGGAGATGCTGACCAGTGTGGGATGACCCTGGAGGGTGTTTGTCCCTTGAATGCTGTGGAGAGCACCTGACTCTGTCCTGCCTTTGCAACCGTGGGCAGAAGGCTGTGACCTGGGAGCAGGTTTGCTTTTGACAGCTGGCATTAGGGATGAGTGACGATCCAGGGAGAGACGCACGGGCTTTAAAATGGGAGAGTGGCCCTGGATGGAGAGGGGATGGTCTTCAACCTCAAGCATGGGGATGTCCTGCTGGGACAGCTCTCACCTCTCTCTTGCTCCCACCTCACCTCTTCCCTCTACCTCCCAAATGTGCCATCCAAAACCAAGGGCAAGAAGGGAAGTTCCTCTGCCCAGCTCTGCTTTACACTTTACCTGGGAACCTGGAACAATTGTAGAAGAGGGGGAGAGGGCTCAAGTGGTCTGAAATGGTGGATAACCCTAAAAAGGTCCCATGCCTCAGAGCAGGGTCTCTGCCAGGCCATTAATAACTGGCTCCATGAGGAATTATACCTTGAATTTCACCCCTAGCAATTCTCTATAGACTGGTGAAGCCCAACTGTGTGCTGTAGCTGATGCCAGCCCCTGCCTGCAGCCTCACCTGTGGCCGTGGCCATGGCTGATGCCCCAACCTCCTCCTCCACACAAGGTGCAGAGAGAGCAGAGACATCTGCCCCAGGAGCAGCCCAGCCACCAGCATCCTGCCACTGCCCCACGGAGGGAGCGGGAAAGGAGCCACTGTCATTTACAGAAAAGGGGTACAGAAAGCCTGGTCCAGGGTCAGAAGGTCCGGTGAGCACATTGCCCATGGGGACCTATTGAGAGATGCCAGCCCTCCTCATTTTTTGAAGAGGACTTTCTCATCCACCCCTGGGCTCTTTGGTGGCCCCAGCAGCCCAGGCCTTGCGTCCAGCCAGGTGGCTATCGCGTGTCTGTGTGTCTGGGAGTCTGGAACTGGTACTGCATCCCTTTGCCGTGTTGCCCGGCTCCCACTAGATGTCAGGAAGAGGCTGAGTGCGGGCAAAGAGGAAGGCACAGCAGAGGGGATGTGCAGCATCAGCTGCTGCCAGAGCCTTGGCCGTGCTTTTCTCACCCCCAAGCCCCAAAAGCAGCCCCACTCTCAGCCCTGACCCTGGCCCAGCTGCCCTGAGCTCTCCATCAGGACAGAAATGAAGCTGAGGACTGGTGCAAGGCATCACTTGAGGCCCCCTCCAGTTCCCCAAGCGCAGCGGGTCTGTGCCGGAGGATCTTCTCTCCACTCTGGCCAGCAAGGTCTTGTTTGCCCTCCTGGGACTGGGGCAGTTGGGGGGGTGTCCTCCTTCCCACCCTCCTCCAGCCACCCTGCTGGGCATGGTCTTGGCTCAGAGGTGGGAGATGAAGCAACCCCTTGTCCCAGTACACAGCTGGGGCAGAACAGCATCCCACGACCGCTTGTGAAGGCAGACCAGGCATCTCCCAGCCCCACTGGGATGATCAGTTGTTTCACTGAGCAGTTAGGGTCTGGATGAGGGCAGTTGGGAAAGATCCAGCGATTTCCACCCTGCCACCCTCCCAACACTGCCCCAAATGCCTGCCTGGGTGAGGGGACCCCAGTGTCCTTACCATCAGGTGGGACTGTGAGGTGGATGTTGGGCTCATTACTATCCCCACCAAACGATCCCCTCCTGAGATGCTCTACTCTTCAAGGTCCATTTTGCATCCAACTTTTGGTCCCAGGCTGCTACAACCTGACTCTGTCTGTGGGGACACAGAGGACCTGGGGCAGCCAGAAGCAGCTTCTTCCTCATCTCCAAGGGCTCCTGCTTCACCTTGTCCTCCACCACGAGCCTGCAGAGAGGCTGGATCTGGTCCTGCCTGGGACAGCTGGAGCTGGCAGCTACAGACACCTCCAGCCTCTCTGCCTCGGACTTGGTGGCAGTGCACGTGGCAGCTTTACCCCCAAATCAGCAGCCAGAGCTGTGAGGAGATGAGTCCATCTCTGCGTAGGTTCCTTGGTGGCACTCAGGACCCAAGGGGAGACGAGCAGCCCAGCCCTGCAGCACAGGAGGTCCTCATGCCAGTGCCACTGCACTTTGCTTTCTGCTGCTCGGTTTTGTTTCCTCCCTGTATTTTTCCATCTCCATGTGCGCTCCTCTCCTGTGCATCCCACCACCACCTAGTAATGATTTCTGGCTTTTATATAACACTCCTCATCAGAGTTTTTTAAATGGACATCTGTAACCTTCTCCGGATTTTACAGGCAGGAACTGAGGGTGGGAAGAGGCAACATGTTGCCCAGGGTCACCCAGCAAGGTCCCTGGTAGTCAGGGGACCACTCTCCAAATGGGTGCCTTTTCTGACCCCATCCAGCTCCCACCTCTGTGGCTACTGGGACCTATCCTGCACCTGTTTTTTACATCCCTGGGAGGTGTAAACCAGCACTAGCACTGGCCCTGCTTCCATCCCCCCAAAACCTGACCTCCTCTCCAACAGCACCATTTCCTTCCTTCCCATTCAGTACCTTCAACTCAAGACATTGGTGACAACTTCCCTCACCTAATAGTGTGGGCAAGCAATTAGCTAAAGAGGCAAGTAATTAATACAGCAGGTGTCAGGCTGTGCCTTGTCTTTCTTTAACAAATGGCGTATTTCCAAACTAATTAGACCAGCTGGTACTTGAGCTAGCAGAAAATCAACACGAGATTGTTTAAGCTAAGATCTTCTTCACTAGCAAGGCTGTGCTTGTACTGGAAGAGGAGCACAGTACATGTTAAGGCTAATGAAGGCGGGAAAAAATAGAAGAAAACGAGCACTTCAATTTTTTCCATCCTTTGGCAATACCAGTTGGTGCAATGAAAGATGGATTATATTGTTCCTGTTTTTTTTTTAAAAAAAAAAAAGAAAGGAAAGCAATGAAGACAGATGTGCTGTCTCTTTCAAGAAAACTCACCCACGGGATGTAATCAAAGCTGGAAAATGACAAATGATGAAAAAAGTGACTCAAAGCCACTGCTGGAGCAGTTGGAGTGGGACCTGCCTGTCCCCCTGGAGAAATGGCCCTGGCACTTCCTTGGGCCAGGCTGCATGTGGTGTGAAATCAGTCTCTGTCCTGTACGGAGCAGAGCTGGGGGGATTGCGGGCATGTGCTGAAGGCGACCCAGAGCAGAGATCAAGTGGCAGCTGGAAAAATGCCTTTGTCTCCTGTTCGGAAACAATTCGGAGGAGCCTTGCTGGCACATCCCTGGCTGCGCTACACACGAGAGCCATGCAAAGCCAAGCTCTGATCCAAGCAGGAGCAGGAGATCTGGGATGATGCATCAGGTGGAGCGGCCTCAGCATGACCATGGATAATTTACACTGTTAGTAAACAGATTTACCGGGACAGGCTTTTCCTAAAGGCTTGTTAAGACCCATTTGGGCCCATCACACCAACCTGCAGCCAGGGAGCCCTGGATTTGGGGCAGCCGCATGGGGCTGCCTCCCAGCCCTCCCACACCGCCTGATTCAGGGCCACCTTTCAGCCCCCCAGGGAGCACCTGGAGCAGGAATTAACCCCCCCTGTATGTGACTGTCCCCAGTCCCATGACAGCCACACACCTGAGGCTGAGCATAGGGCGAGGGGTGCAGGATTATCCCCAGCACCTCTCTATCCATGGCAGAGGCCAGGGGGAACCGTGTCCCTGGATGGCACAGTATTGCAGAGAGCCATCACTGATGCCAACAGCTCTCTTGGAGGCTATCAAAGTCTTAATGAACACCAATAAGCTTCACTCCAGATGTGTAGGATTGTAAAAGGGAGGTGTTTCCTGCAGTTAACGGGAGCGACGGGGAATGCCCACTTGGTGAGGTCTCCCTCGGCACAGGTCAACACCACCTAGCCAAAGCAAACCTCAGGAGAGCAAGCCATCGGCAATACTCCACTGGAGTGTGCCAATGTGTGGAGAGAGGGAGGCTATATAGGGCCCTATATATATATTTATATATTGGCCCCTTGCCTGAGTCTCTGCCCAAAACCATGTCCATCCTGAGTGCCTGTTGGTGATTCGGTCTCTCCCTGCCTCGTGCCCTCCCCTGTTGATTTCTGATTCCACAAAACCGTTTCAGCCCGTGCAAAATATTTACAGGACTGATTAAACATTGAGGAAATGAGAAACTTGTTAAAAGTGTGGAACTTATATAAATACAGCATTATTAAAATGAAATGTGACTTTTAGCAAGGACAGCTCTCTCAACTGTGCTGTGTTTACCTTAATTGTTTCCCTCCATTAATTACAATCTGAGAGGGAGACTTGTGCAAATTGAAATAAATTAATCGAATTTGTTTAGAGTTTTGTGTGGCTGGCTTATGGGGATTGCAATTAAGCCAGTATGTTTGGTGTGTTAAATTACATTGCCTAGATCTGTTCTTCCCTTTTCAAGCACCAGGAACGTGAAAAGACAGGAGTCAGTGGCAATTAGAAGGTAAACAGGCAGTGTGATGAGCAATGGTTATTTTAGCTCCTGTGCCTCAAGAATTTCACTCCTTGCAAGTATTAAGGCCCATCGCTTAACAAACGCAGCCCGGCTCTGTGCAACGAAAGATAAAGGGGAGATGGTGGAGCGGAGACCAGGATGCATCTCAGTTCTGCCCTGGCAGTGGAAACAGGGACGTGGGTGGGAGTTTCATCCGATTCTCCAGGAAAATCAGGCTACGTGACTCAGCAGCCTTGCGTGTGTTCTTGCTCATTCCCACTAGCAGCTGCCCAGTGCCACCCACGTTTGACACAGGGGAAGAGGCTTCCAGATATATCGAGGTCCTGACAAGGTCTGTGAAAATGGGTAATGAAATAGAGAAAGGAAATGCATCTGCCAATGGGGAGGGGAAGGGGATGCTCAACCCTTATTAGACACCAGGGAAATTAGACACCACAGTCTTTTTCCCGGTAGTATTTAAGAGGAAATCTGGCTTTACCGGTGTTGTCCATGAGCTGATCTGCTCTGGTCTTGTCCCAAACCAGCCAGAGGAGTGGACTACATGGGAGTTTGCTCCGAGACCCTCTAGCCCTGTGGAGAAGCACAGCCAAACTTCAGGAGGGACTTCAGCACAAAGTAAGGACAAAGGTGCGGTTTCCTCTCTAAAGAAAAAGGAATTTTGGGAAGAGAAAAAAGAAAAAAAAAATATCCAAATTTCAGTCTTCAGAGCTGCACTGCCCACCCAAGGTAACTTCTTGAGGATGATGCTTCAGCACTGGTCCAGGCGATGGGGCCAGGCAGGAGGTGAGGAGAGTGCACCAGAGCTGTGAGGGTACGCAGAGACCCAGGGAACCTGCTGTTCAGAGACATGGCCAGGGTGTAAAGCGCTTGATTCCCCCTCTCCTACCTTGTGGCTCGTTTATGAAACCACAGGGGATTCAAAACTCACCTCCTGTCACTTCTCTGCAGAGCCCTCTCCCTTCCCTGCTGCCCTGAGCCATCCTTAGTCCAGAAGAGTGGCTCTGTTTCTGGTCCAGTTGCTGGCTCTGCATTCGTGTTACTAGTGAAAAAAAACCCAAACTTGCCTCATGCCCCAACAGGAGCAGGTTCTGGCGGGAAGACCCCGTTGGCATTGCTGTGCAGAACAGCCCTACGCTCTCCTTGCCTCCTCCCACTGCTCTGGGCACTGCTGGGAGGGCAGAAGGACGGCAGCCTCCTCCCTGGTCGTAAATATGGGGTGGGCAGGGATGCCAGGGACAAGCAGCGTCTGGCAGATGTGTTCTCTGCAGGCGAACCTCTTCACCTGGCCGTTGCCTGCGCCCAGATGATATATGAAGTGGCTGGGCTGCAATAGGATTTCTACCCAGAATATTGGCTGGATGATAAAGGAGTCTGTCTGCAGTGATAATTGCACCATAAATAGTGCTGGGTTCGGCAGTGACGAGTGAGGCATTAGAAAACCTCACCCTCTGGATTCCTCCCACTTCCTTCCATCTTCCTGACTGCTAACAAGCTGGAAGAATAGCTCGTCGCTTTTCACCAGCCGCAAGAGGTTTATTGCACTCAGATGCAGCCAGGCACCTTCCTCCCCATAAATCTTTATAGTGAAAAAGGAGGGAGAGGGGGGAAAAAAAACCCACTACATTGGGTGATTACTGAAAAGCAGCAGGTAGGGCTGCATCGTGGCACGGCTGTCCCTCTTCATTCTCTCTGCTGCAAGGACGGCACCATCCCGCTCCCTTCTCCAGACTTCCCTGGCTCTTCTGGGTGCTCTCAGGCACTTGGGGGTAACCATCCTCTTTACTCCACTGATGGAAACTGAAAACCTGCCAGCTAGCCCCAAACACTGAAAAATGAGGAGCTTAAACTGGAGAGTGCTGTAAAAGTCAAGACTGGAAAGGAATATAATTAATATGAATAGATTGGAAACCTTCGCCGGCTTCTCGCTTTCTGAGCCTGCAGAAAGCACGTGGACCCTTGTCTTGTCTTCCCAAAGAAAAGCTGGGAAATGGACCTGACTCCACTGGCACATTAACCTGCTCTTGAACTCCAGAAGATACCTTAAAAACAGGGGTTGTAACCTTAAAACCCCTTACATTAGGGTTTCTCACCCGCATCAAACTCAAGTCCATCTGAGCTGTGTCTTCTGAGCAGGTTTGCTCACTGTTCATGACCAGCCACCAGATCCTTTGGGGAGTGTGGTGTAAATGGAAAAAGTAGCCAGGACTGAATGGAGGCATCTCCTCATCAAATTTTATTAATGGGTCAGTGAATTGCTGCTGTGGCTCTTCTTTTTCTTATATGTAGTGCCTTGTTTTGCTGCAAATAGCTTAAAGATGGACTGTATAGCACAAACCCTCTTTACAACCCTGGAGAGCTTGCAAGATCCTGGTCAAGTTAAACCTTGGGGAGTCAGGTGTGATGTACCCCAAATGCTGAGGAAATCCCATTCTTGGTTCCTAGGTCCCAGCTCAGACTGAGGGCTTATAACATCTCATGGTGGACAGCCCCCAGCAGAGGGAAATGCCCTGCTGCTGACAGCCTCACCCTGTTGTGCTCGCAATGGGTTGGAAAACTTATTTATACCAGAGATACAGGATTTGACCTGTCCCACTTTGTATCTGCCTTTGGGAAATGACTGAAGCTGTCCTCACCCTTCTGGCCAGGCTTTACCTCAAGGTCACAGCCCCTTCACTAGTGCCCCTGGCCACGCATTTTGCAGCAGAGAAATGCCGTGACCGGTGCGGCTGGAGTGTATTTCCACAGGAAGGGATGCAGGCAGTGTCATTAGGCTGATGCAAACACCCGGCTTCAGCTGGCATGTGCTGTCAGAGCTCTTTAACGGTGGGATGAAAACCTGCGCTGGCAGAGCATCCTCCGCTGACAGTCACCTCCGGCACTGCTGGCAGGGCCCAGCTCCCTGCTCTGCCGCTTGCAGGCTCCTTTGGAGCAGAGACCCATGGGCATCCTTCAGGGGTTAGTTACTGGGCTGCCTCCATGACCACTCCTGATATCACTCAGATACACTGACATCACTATTGTTTTTCTAGGAAGATGATTTTTTATTAATTTTTTTTTTTAATGATTTTGAAGGGCCCAGGAATGATAGGGGGAAATTATTCTCCTTCCCGGACACTTTATAAAGCTTCCACAAATAACTGCAGTAGGAGGAAGGCAAGTTTTATTCTGAGATGGGAAAAGAGATGCTTAAAAAGCAATTTTAAAAAGCATTGAGTAGAGTTGGGGGAAATCCATCCCCAGTGCCCATGTTGCAGCAGGACCCTTCAGCATGAGTGGACGGGCAGTGCTGACCCTGGCACACAAGAAGAAGAGCAGCTCTCTTCTTTCTGCCTGCATTGCAATGAAGGCTGCTAAGCAGGCATGAGCTTTTCAGCTCCTGTACAAATCCGTAAGCTCCCCCAAACCTTCTTCTGCTGCACACGCAACAAATCCAAAGGCCAAATATAGAACATGATTTTTCCCCTTTTCTTTTTCTTTTTTTTTTTTTTTTACCATTCTGGAGTGTTTGAAGCAAAACTATGTACCCTGTTTAAGCTTTGGATTTGCAAGTTTAAAGCTTTCACAGTTCCAGGTGCACCCAAAAAGATAAGAGAGCTAGGAGGTGCACTGCTGTACTTAAAAATAAATAAATAAAGCTGAGATTAATTCGAAGCTACTTCGTAACACTCAGTATTTCTCCATCATTTACTGCTATTATTATATTGACCTCGCCTGAGCTGATGTGGGATAGCACAAAACCCTTAAACGAACAAAACCAATGACCGTGCTTCGGCTCTATGTTTTCCTCTTGGTTTTCTTCTTTTTTTTCTCTCCATGTCTCTGATACTTGTTGGCAGAAGCAAGGGCAGTGATTCTGCAGCCTCGTGGGTGGGAGGTCCCCGTTAATGAACACCGCAGCAGAGGAGAGGGTTGGGGGGGAAGTGGGAGAGAGGCAATTTGAGGAGATGTAACAAACATCTGAAAATGCCGGCGACCCTGAAATTTTGGGACCAGAGAGGGAATGACTGGGTAGAAGAGAGAGGTGTGTTCCCCCCCACCAGCTGCTGCAACGGGACTCCTGCTCTGCTGATGCCCAAAACCGTGGCATGGCCAGCATGGCACGGGGTGTGCTGAGCACCACATCCCCTTTGGAGGCTGTTACTGGGATTCTTGGCAGGAGACGCAGAACCTGACTTCATAAATCAGATCTCAAGATGTACTTGGCTGGACACAGGGGGAGGAAAAGAACCAACCCAGGCTTTAAAAATATAATGAGACTGAAGAAACAGCCTGGGAGTCGAGGGATCTGTGCTGTGCATGACTCAGTGGAAAAAGGCAAGTCAAGGCTTTGTGGAAGAAGCTTTGGGAGAAGGAGGCTGGGGCTGAGATGAGATTAATCAAGTAGCAAGAGCTGCCCAGACATGACTATTCTTGGCTATTCTATTAGGAGGGAGATTACCGCTTATGGTTCCTTAAAACGAGCTTCAGGGCAATTAAACAGGCTGTAACAATTGGTCCTCTCCTTCCTCAGTGGCTCTGCTTCATTCAGCATGTCTGGCACAGGTGTGGGTTTATGTGAGGATGGATGCTTTGGGTCTGGAGAAGCAGGATAGCCCTCTGGGAGCCACGCTGGCCCCCACTCAGTGAAAAACTGCCTCCTCTGAGCTCTGTGCCCTGCTTCTGCTTGAGGCTGGACTTGGACGTCCGTGAGAGGGGGGAGCTGGAACACAGCATTGTGCCTCCAGCATCCCAGATCATTGGTTAGGACGCAGGGCTGGTGCTACTTTTTGGTGGACATAGCAAATACAGCCAATTCTTGGCACAAAAAAAAAAATAAAACCAGGCCCACATGATATTTCTCTAGCTGCCACAAATGAAATCTGTACTTCGGAGCTGAAATAAGCTGTCAATGTTTGTCTCTGGGAGTTAAAGCTTTATGGAAATGGTAGCGAGATTTTAGTCCAGGTCAGGAAAAACATCCATTCTGAAATTTACACATTTTCTTGTCTTTATTTTTGAAAGTAATTTGCTGCATTTTATTTTGCCATCTTTCTCTCTCTCAAAAGCTCAATACCACCCACAGCACTGGGTACTGCTGAGCTCTGGCTCTCAGTCAAATCCTCTTACCTTCAGGGAGATGGAAACTAATCAATGAGGAATATTAAACAATACAAAAGCCACAATGATTTAACATTTCCCGCAAAGGTCAGAGTCCCCTGGCAGCTCCACGATAACACTGAGCTGAAGGTGGCACAGGGAGATGACGTATCTCGGAGATAAGCTCTCATTCCTCTGTTTTCTGCAGGAGATATTTTCTTACGTGATGGAAAAGATCCCGCTGCTGAGCAGGCTCAGGCTGGCCGGGTTTCTGGGCTTGTGCTAGACTGAGCTTAGATTTCCCAGGTGCTCGTGGGGAGCCTGGGCTGTCTCAGCCCTGGGTTTGCAGGGGCACAGAGTCCCGCTGCGGCACACTCTTGCTTCAGTGCCTTTGCCCAGTCTGAGAGTCTCCAGCGTTTTGCTGGGAACGGGGAGATACATTCAGGTCATCCCAGGGGTGCTCAGCAGAGCTTGCCACTGCAATTTCAGGATCCTTCAGTCGACCGAGTATAAGTCATCTGCCCAAAATCTGCTACCTCCAGCTGCCTTAGGCTGGGGATTTCACTGGATCCCTGATAGGAGTTTTTAACTCAGATTCAGCCCTGGGTTCAGGTCTTGATTTGACATCTTAGCTCCCTTTCCAAAGATGAGTGGTGTTGGGAGCGAAGGAGGGCTCTTGTGACTCACTGTTCAAGGGAGGGTGCAGGATGCAGCCCGGCCCATGGGAGTAGGTATACCTATTGACAATAGAAAAGCAATAGAAATATAAATCCTGAAGTATACCCACACGTCCGTTGTTTTTTTCTCTGTACGGGTCCTTCTCCTATTTCTGTGGCAGCAATGAGAATTTTAAATAATCCCCAGGTGGAGATTAAATTTCTGGTTCGGCACTTGTTTTTCTGAGCAATCTTCACAAGTCAGTTCTGACTGGGTCTGGGACTGCTGCCTCTGTATAAGAAGGATGATGACACTTTCATTTCTACAACTATTAATACGAAGTGGCCGATAGCACTTAAGCACCAGCGTCAACTGAGAGACTTCCCTCAGTGAGACCAGTCATCAGTTAATCCTTGTTTCCGTTCTAATAGTAAACCTGGTTAAAAGCTAACTTTTTTATTTCAAGCATCACTGGCAGGGCTGAAAAGACACAGACACAATAGTTCAATCCAGCCAGACTGCTCAAGACTCTTTCGTATTTAATTTGAACAAAGGTTTGTAAAAAACCCACAGCAATTAGCATCAGTGAGTGAAAGAGAGTAGCAGAAAGGACCTTGAACGATGCCAAGCTGCAGCAAGGCAGAGCCCACTGGATGGAAATCCAAGGAGCCAGGAGTTTTGGAGATTGCTGTGAGCCATTGCATTTTGCATTCCAATTATTTTCCTCAATTCATAGCTAACTGACAGTAGTTGGTCCCCATCAAGTTTCTTGACAAGCAATTTGTTGTCAGAAAGGGTGAAAATCAGCAGGTGCTAATTCCATCAGAATGCCCCTCCTTTCTCATCCCAAATCCTCCCATCTTCTTCCTTTGCTCCTCTTAATAAGATTTTGTGTATTGCTACTGCACCTGGTTGCACACCACGGTTATGAATTTAATGTGCAAAGTTAAATGTAAACAGGATTAAAAAAAAATCTTAGTAATTATAAAACACTTGAAAATGTTCTCCCTCCCCCACTTTGTTTGCAGACTCTTCATTCTGCCTGTCTTGCACATCCAGCTACTGCAATCATTTCTTGGGGGTAGTTTAACTCGTTCCAGACATTTCAGCCAAAAAGGAGCATTAATTTCTATGATAAAAGTGGCAGGAGAAAATGGCAAGTGTTTGCCTTTTTATTCAATGGAAATGGGAGAAGGAGTGAAAGCAGAGTTCATTAATCTAAATTCAAAAGTGTCAAGTGAAGTTTTGTCTCCTTAGAACCAAGGACAAAAAATTCTTAAAAATTCTGTGACTTCAGAAAAAGACAAAACCACACACACAAGTGCTTTTATCTGAACAGAATTTGGTTGGCAACCTGCACTCCTTCATGATGTGCTTCTATGCTCTTATAATCTGGGATTTTTTATTCTGAGGGCTTTCAGGATCAGCAGAGATGTTTAATTATCCATCTCATGTGGAGCAATGACAGTTTTGGTGGACAAAAGCATCAGCAGCACCATTCCCTTGGGATCAGAGTTTAAAGTATATGTTAGGTCAGCATTTGGGAATAAAGACAGAATTTCTGTGGGGTGCTCAGATCCTCCTTAGCACAGTTAAACAACAGTTCCTGAAATAGTGTGCATTGGTGGAAACATCTGTCATCAGACCATCACAACCTGTGAAGACCACTCAAGTTGTTTGACCCATTGACCTCCCATGGGAATGGTTGTTGCTGAAACCAACTCACTTTCTTCTTTAGTTGCACAGTGAGGAATATCTTGCTGTCAGGAGAAGCGAGAAATTTAGAAACATCACAGTTAGGTGGAATTGGGGGGCATTAAGGAAAATCCAGATCTGTCTTTGGGCTGCACAAGTTAACAGGGATGCTGTTTGGTGGATGCAGAAATGGCATTTTCAAAGCAGGCTGTAGGAGAAGGGTGATTCACTGTGTACGCTCACACTGGCCAAGGTGCCCAGTGCTCCTGCCGCACACGGGGTGTTGGCACTTTGAGTTTGGGGTAGTTGTATTTCAAAGCCTCCTAAGACAAGCAGGAAGAGCTTCAAGCTTGCTTTAAGAATATAGGTAATTAATGGAAAGTCAAAGTTTTGGCTGGCAGGAGGAACAGCTCAGCTTGAAGGTGCCCGGTGGCTGCTGCCAGCCCAGCACTGCAGGCAGTGGGTGCAGCATCCCCATGGGCTGCTCTGGCAGCAGCTCCCACCTGGCCACCGGCTCCCTCGCCTTAGCACATGGCCATCGGCCATCGCAGCAGAGTGTCATGGGCTGGCTTGCAGGAAAGCAAGGAGCTGGCTTAGCCTGGCCAGCAGCTGCTGAAAGGCACAGAGTAGCAACATCACCGTTTCGTTTTCTAATTTGTCTGAAATCTCAGCGGGCTGACACCTTCTAATTTGCTGTTTGTTGCTGCTCTCCTAGAAGTCCAGCTGATGGCTCTGTTGGTGCCAGCAGATCAATCTCGCAGAAACAGACTTATTTTTCTTCTGGTCTTGAAGAGGTTAGTTTTCCAAACATCTGTGCTTACCTGCTGAGCTGAGCAAGATTGCTCTCGCTCATCTGCGCTCCTCTTGCACGCTGGCAGGCACACCCACAGCCTAGGGCAGAGCTGGAAGAGAGACTTGAGTCTGGTTCAGTGGTTGGGCTTTTTTATGTGTGTGGTGGGAGAGTGGCAAGGGAGAGGCAAACAGTAAAAAGTCTATAGAGCTGTTTTCAATGTCATTAGTTTTGTAGTTATATTAAATGGAATTTGACTCACAAAGATGTGGTGGGAGAGAAACGCAGGGTGGGTTTGCACAGAGCAGCCATGGAAGGACACATTTCAGCCCAGCACTGCAGAGGTGGGGTTATCCCACTTCTCACCCCAGGAGAAATTTGATGACCTCCAAATTTAAAGATTTGCAAGATCCGCCTCCCTGGGAGTATTTCCATATTGCAGTCTGTGCACATCTTGTGAAAGGAACTCATCTGCCGTACTCCAGCTCCACTGCTGTCCCTCTCACTCAGTGCAAACACATACTGCCCTTCTCCTTTCCATTGCTCAAGCTTCATACCGGATTGCTGGAGCACCTGTTTCACCCCATGCTGTCCTCCGGGAGCAGGAGCTGCTCCAGCTGTATGCATTCATGACGTTTGTTGGCACTTCTCTAGGATGAATTTTGCATGTAAGCTGTCATCTGGCCTTCATGGGACCATCCTTCAAGGGAAAGCAAGGGACCCGCTGCAGCCCAGCCCCCCTACCAGAAAGAGGCTCAAATACCACACGGGGTGGTGGGAGGTGGGCAGAGAGCAGTCCCTGCTCACCCCCTTCCTTTTCTCAGGGTCCACACTGACTCCAGCGTATTATTCATGCAGCAAATCTTTGCTTCTTTTAAATCTTCAGAAGGGTTAGGGAAGAACTATCCTAGAAACTTAAGAAATAATTCTCATAAAGGAAGAGGACTTCATTTAGTACTTTTTAAAAAAACCAAGTCATTACTTCCTCAACACCAGAATTTGCTGAAAGCACTCCAAGTTCTGTTTTGTGAGCGCCACGGAACAAAATAATTGTGCAATTAGTAATGCATCTCACACTTTGTGAAATGAAATTTTTACTTTCAGCAAGTACAAAATGTAATGTTTTGCTTTTCCATGGTGGGAAAGCACTGGCGATTCCTTCCCCTTCCTCCCTATTTTAAGTATACTGCAGTATGTAATTAATAAAGATAATAATAAATATCCTCCACAAAGCAAGAGGAGAGCGATGTGAATGGCACAGGCACAATGTGGATAGCTTGGGATTGCCAGAGCAGCCAGCAGCTTCCAAATATTAATTATAGCGCTCTCAGGAGGAGTTGTGACCTCTCCAGTGCTTTCCAACATGCTGGTCCCACGCACTGTGAAAGTGGGGCCGTTTGCCCAGGGTCGATCAGCAGATCCGTGGCCAAGCTGGGATGGGAGCCCAGCTGCTGCCAGCACAGAGCTTGTGGATGCAGCCACGTGCTCCTGATTACACGAAAGGGTTGCTGTTAATTCAGTGACCGAAGCAAAGTTTCTGTAGCTCCAGATCCCCATGCTTAGTGCTCACAAGGAGCTCACAAGCTCCCATGCCCATGCGTGTTAACAAATGTCCCCTTGGTGTTGGCCTGTCCCATGGGAAAGGCTCTGCCGTAACTTGCCTGGCTTGTATTTGGTGAGACAAACAAAACTGTTGCCTGGGCAATAGCATCCTCCTGCCCTGCTAGGTACTGCTGGATAAACAGCTTACCTCTTCTCTTCATCTGGCAGCACACTGAGCCTGCTGCTGTGATGGGAAGAGCTATCAAACCCTTTTTAAAAATGACTCTCCCCAGCAGTGTCTCTCTCCCTCCTGGCTGCTCAGCTGCAGTGGGCTGAGAGGAGTGGGACAGCCGGGGGCATTGCAGCGTGCAGCAACTGGACACGTGGGATGCAGCAGCATCGCCTTGCAGAGCTCTGCCCTGATGGGATCACACCATCACTGCTGCCCAAACCTTGGCAGAGCGATGAGGTTTTCGTGTGGATGGGAGCAGTGGGGGGGACCAGGGGCACTGTGAGCAGCGGTGGGCAGGAGCTGGGCACACTGGGGGATGAGATGCACCAATATGGAGAGGTGCAAGCCCCCATGCAGAGTCCATGCCAAGGGATTTGCTCCCACCCGTTGTGTGGGAGAAGGAGGTCCAAGCATGGAGCCCGTTGGATTCAGCCCTCAGTCACCCCTAGTGCAGTCTCAGACACATATCATTGACCTTTAGCTGCAAATCAGCACCGTGCAAGCAAGTTGACTTAATTATACGTGTTTAAATTGCTTTGTATACCACACCATACCCAGCCCAGCTGTGAGAAGGGCAATGGGGATTTAATTCTGGAGCTGCATCTGTCTTGTGGGTTTCCGAGGCATCTCTGAAGACATCCCTTGTCCCTCTCCCCTCTGCCTTGCACACTCTGCCGAGCCTGGCAGCTCGGTCAGCTGTTTCCATGGCACGCCGGCAGTGTTTCAGAGGCAGGGCAGAGAGGGCAACCTGGCAGGGATGTAAGCAGGGACTTTTTGGTGCATGCTAATGAGATGGCACCTGGCAGAAAATGGAACCAGCATGAACGGGCAAGCAGGAGTCGAGAGCGGCTTATCGCTCCTCTGCAGAAAGGGACTCTTGCAGAGATGGTGGCTGCTAAATAAATAAAGGTGGCAAACATCAAACACCTCAACTTCCCACAGGCCCTGGCCTGTGTGCCTGCCTGGGGTCCCAGCTGCATTTCCCCCCCAGCAGCTGATTAGCAGAGCGGCTGCTCTGACGCAGGATACTGCAGGCAGGCAGCGGCCAGGGGTGCTGGGATTGCTTTTTGCCCAAAACTAAATTGCCTTGGAAATTAAACGCTGCTGTAGTCACAGAAGAACTGGAGTCCTGAGGGCCAGAGCAGGGCCTGTCAGTGTGATAAAAGGCCCACGGACTATTTTTCCCTGATAAGGAAACGCTTGTGCGGAGAGAGGGCTGGAAGACAGGAGACCCGAGGCGCTTGGACCGCTCATCTGGGTCTGAAGCCAAAGGCAGTGACAGCACAGGACCTGGTGAGACCGGTGCTGAGCATCCCCTCGTGCCTGCTAACACGGACTGACAAGTAACTGCTGAAATCACAAAGCCAGAACAAAAGCTTTCCCTAAAATAGTCTTTTTTTTTGGCATAGGAAGGGCCCAGCCCACGCAGTGACAGCCACCAAGCAGGCAGAGACCCTCCTGGCTTGGTCCTCAGGTGAGCTGCTGCTGCAGGGCGGCGTTTGCTGGGGAGTGCTGGGAATAGGGGTCACGAGTGGGGTGCGAGGGGCTGGGGTTAGATGGAGA
>NW_009631319.1:0-51572 GCF_000690535.1 Cariama cristata | reverse complement strand
CAGCTTTGGGGGGGAAGGAGGGGCCGAGGTGGGAGCTGCCGGGCCAGGCTGTTGAGGTGGAGTAAATAAGTGTGCGCCAGGCACGGAAACCTCGATGCCGGGGCATCCTCGGGATTGCCTTTCGCATGCTTCCATGCTTTAGTCTGGAAATGCCTACCATCCTCTGCACATAAAGCATCTGCAAAAATTAAAAGTCTTAAGCATGACGAGTGCTATGCATATGTTCATTTGTTAGTAAAGAATATTGGAATGCTGATTCTTGCCTTCAAATAGAGGGCTTACAAACATCTGGTCTGCTGCCAGCTGTGGGAGAAGTGCCTTCTGGCTGAAGAAGCTATTGACCTGTAATGTGACTGTAGCAGGAAGAGTCGGCTGTCAAACATGACTGATACGACTTTACTAATAATCTGTAAGGTGAGTTTTCCAACTCACTCTAGCTTACACTAGAAGGTATCAAAGTTAGTATTGTATATATGCTGTTTGCATAATCTTCACAGTTCTAGAAATTAACCTAACTGAAGAAGAAAACAGACCAGTATTACCAGGGATGTTTACTGAAGGCCTGTGCATTGGGAACTGCATGGCTGGGGCTTTGTCTGGACGGAAAAGGAAATGCTACAGTGAAGCTGCGAAATACAGAACACTTCAGCCACTTTTCCAAACTAGCAAACAGGAGAACCATAGCAAGAAGCTGACTATCATGAAATGCCCAACAACCGTAGTATCAAAAAGGGTCAGTGGAATTAGTGTTTCATACCCTGAAGGGAGCTTACATGCTGAAAGAAGTCCAGAGGATTTAAGAAGTTGGACAGGGAGTAAGCAGCCCATACAAAAGCAACTCGAGTTTTAGTGAATAGCTAGCTGAACAGGGAGAGAAGAGATGGGATGGAGGAAGAGCTCCTCCTAGTGCAGTTGGTCTTTAGAAGTTGACTTGAAAAAATAAGTCACAATTGAGAAAAGGGAAGGGAAAGGGAAAGGCTGTCTGTTGCTGCAGTTTAGTTTCAGTGGAAACAGGAGGCATGACCATAGTATAACCGTCGTGGACTACTATTTCCTGCTTGGTACAGGGGTAGCAGGAGCCCTACCTTCCCACCAGAGGTGCAGGAAAAAGTAACATTGCCTTGATGACTTTTTTCCTCTCCCACAAATGCAGCAGGGCTTCCCCTTCACCTCCAGGCCAGCAGGCTTCCTTCCCATCTTCTACAAAAACAGAATATCTGTATTAAACCAGAGAACTGTTTTGGGATGTTGAACGAGGCAAGCAAATCTTACCAGCCAGGTAGTTTAGAAGATTTGTGAGCAAAACCAATATTCCCTGGTGCCTCTCCTGCAAGTGTTTTCCATCTCATTTCTCAGTGGAGTCATGACTGTTCCACTCTCTACTTCTCAGATACACAGATACACCTTTCAACCTACTGGCAAATAATCATGCATCATCTTCTCCATGTAACTGGAGAAAGTTACTATTACATATCCAGAGGATAATCAGAGAAGTGTTCACGTATGCTTAGTCACCATCAATGTTCTCAAGCAGCAACACAGCAGGCAGCTCCACAACTTCCATATGTTTGACTAGGACAGTAGTCACTAGGGAATCAGGGCACTCTGCAAACAGCTCTGCTCTGTGACCTCGGTCAAGCCCCTTAATGACAGGGTATCTGTTTTCCTTCCCAGTTTTGGTTTTACCTATTTAGACTGTAAACAGAGGAAGTAGTGCCGGCCCAACAGACTTATGTGTCAGGCATGATACAGCAGAGAGCTGCTCCAGTCTAAGCCTTTAGCTACCCCTGGAACTCATAATAAGAAGGGATTAATAAAGCTAAGAGATGATTACTTTGTAAGAACTGAGCTTCACCACATTAATTTAAGAAGGTCCTTTAAACCGGCAACACTGGAGCAAGACTTACAGAAAGGCAAAGCATAACAGCAACAACAAACGAAGTCTCATAGAAGCAGAGTGCTCTAACATCAAACACACCAATTACAATAAAAAAGGGAATGGTAATTATCTTGCTAAGGGGGAAGCCAAAAGGGACAGAGTCTGATTTGAAGGGCACAGGATGAAATACTTATCATTTCTTATCCAAATAAATACTCAGCAGTTAAGTAATTCTGCAAGCTTCCATAATTTAAAAGATAATGGCAAAATCTTTCCTTTCTGGAACAGAATCCACAGAAAAGTTTCTTCCTCAAACCCAAGACAGCCTTTTGTGAGCATCTTCAGATAATAGTTTCACATTCTGGAACATTTCAGATCATTCACTTAATTACTAACACAGCATCAGCTCACTGATACTGACTACAGTCCTCAGGTTTATTACTATTTTCCAACTATTAATTCTTGCCTTAAAATTAGCAGTGTTCTCCTACCCCTGTGAAAGAAAAGTGTCTCCCTAAAAGAGTTCACTTTATGAGAACACAGCAACAACTCTGACTCATGAGGGTAATCCAGATATTCAAAGCAATTCCCCACTTTATGCTTACTGACTAGCATCTAATTAGTCTAATACATTCTTATTCTTTGGGGTTATCTGCTTGATGCCTACCACATTCTTTAAAAAAAAACACCCATGTGGTCCTGAGAGTGAAAAGCGGTTATAGACCAGCCCATGCTTTCCTGGGATTAAGGGCCCAAGAGGTTGCTCAATAACAGTACACCAAGGAGCCTCCAGTGAAGTATTCTGTCCCCAAAGGAGATGGAGATTTACTTCCAACCCTTTGAAGTTCCCCCATCTCAAAAAAGGGAATTTAAAGGATCTCACAAGGAGGCCTGCACCCTGGTTAAAAATGCGTTCTTTTCCATGCCGTCCATACCAGCACAGCTTTAGCAAAGCTACTTCACCTCAGACTTTCTCAGCTGCATCTGCTGCAGGGATGGGGTAGAAGGAAAGGAAACCATCTTTCTGTTGTTTCTACAAGCTGCTCAGCACAACCTCACTGTTATCATTGGCTATAATAAACAGATCAAGAACAACAGACCTGTGAAAAATCAGCCCATCTTCTCATTCTGACTGATTGTCCCCCTGCCCCAGTCCTCTGAACAATCTGTGGACCAGATAAATGCTTCTCCCCAGTCAATTAACCTTTTTCCTCCTGCTCAGGAAGGATTAAACCCAATTATAATGAATCCTCCTCAGGTATTAGCAAGGACCTGTCTGACCGCACACATTTACACCCAGGACAAAGAAGCTTTTTTTCTTAGGACAGGCAGAAGGCACTTCTCTGTTTTCTACCTCTTCACACATACCACCGTGGATTCAGAATTATCCATCCCACCACCTCAAAAGCCATTTCAGAAATAATCAGCAGCAACGTAGAGTTTTTGAAAGAGAGCATCTGTACCTCCTACCCTTTTTACAGAAAAGCAGACTAGCGACCTTTGCTGCTATTGCAGGCAGAAGGATAAACCCACCTGCACATTACAGCTTTGAAAAATTCAGCTGCCTTTGCTTTCTGCCCAAACTACAGCAAACAAAATGAGAGACCTCAGGGATTATTCCACTTTTAGCTTGTACTCATCTAAGCAGATTACCCTCCAAGATCAGCTTCCTACTTCATTTAGCTTTTTCTGGTTAAAGGGACAGCTGGAGTCATTCAAGTCTTTGGGCTTTTTATATTTCCCTGTTAGGTTTCTGTTAGATGAGAAGACCATGAACTGGTACAGCAGCAGTATAATAATCAACGTGGAGCTGTTGTTACCAGAGCAGATCTTTACCCCTACATGCTAAACCCAATTTACCCTACATAAACCAAACCTGACCTCCTCCTGCCTTTCGCCTGTGCCCTACCAGCATCCCTTTTTTATTGCCTTTTCTTCTGTTTACTGAGGTGCTGGGGTTGTCTCAGTAGTGATACCTGCAATCACCAGGCCTTGCCACTCTTGCCACAAAATTTCCTGCAGTTTTCCCTGGGATGCGCGTTAGACCAAGAAGTTACAAATATCACAGCAGTAGGCCTTCAGGAGCATTGCACAAAGCAGACAGATAACGTCTGATTGAGGTAATCCTTAGGTCCTCACTGCAGCTTTTTGCTGCTAAAGCATGGAAAAACTGCAACATACCCTTTTACCCAGAAACTTGAGCTGTGTTTAGATTTTTGTCCCATGAAGCAGATCTGTTTCACTGTGACCAGCTATGGAAGCAAACTCAGTAGCTCAGTGGTTCCCCTTTGATCAGCCCAGTTCTCTGGGGACGTGCGCATCCAGCCTGTCACCCTGTGATCCTCCACAGCCTCTATTGAGAAGCTGCAATTAGACGATAAAAATCCAAGCACCTCGCAGCGACCAGTAACAAAAGTGCACTGTGTACCCCTTGTCGTCACACACAGAGTCAGGCAGCATGAAGTTAGTACTGATGGTGCCTGGTTTCAGCAGTTACAGTAGGACATCTGTCGCTTTCAGGTACAGCCCTCACTCCACCTGCAGAGTTCTTCAGTGGGGAAAAGAAACAACGGGAGCCAGTGGACTTTATGGAGAGATGAGCTTTTTTGCTTGGACACCACCAGCAAAGAAGGGTGGATCCCAGAGACTCATCTCTGTGCAGTTGCCAGAAATGGGGGTGCCCCTGAAAAAAAGACAGACTCATTCACGTACAATGTCAAAAAAAAACCCTGATGTGACTATTCTTGTTCAGCTCACCACCTGAGGAGCATGTTCCAAATCAGTAATAGCAGTGAAAGTGCCTTGATTTTCTTCACTTTGTGATGTTTTAGATTAATCACACTGATAACCCAGCAGCTGAACTGAGCCCACTAGCTCTTACTTCAAACCACAAACACACAAACCAGCCAGAAAACAAAGCCTGGAACATTTCATTCCATGAATCGTTTCAGTCTGGTGCCTTTGGCTCTTGCAGGCTTTTCATTCTACTTCTTTTTAAAGTGGTGAATGAGATCCCTATGGCTGAGACTACAAAGGAAACTGCTCCAGACCTCCTCACCATCCTCCCCAGAAGATGTTGCTGAACTGTTCCCAAAGGTGGCTGAGTGGCATGGAAGAGAGAAGAAACCACCAAACCTGGGCAGAGAAAGCAGAGGAAGGTCTCCACTCCCACATTGTTTGTGCCTTACAGTTTTCTGCCTGGCCCTAAAAGAGTGAGACATCTTCATGCCCTGCAGTTGAATGTTACTGACTCTCACACACCACCTGCAAGGAACTTGGCGGTCTCAAACAAGATCAAACCAGAGACCCGGCGTCCTGTGTCTTAGCAGTGTTGGTGAACAGATTCAAGAGATCTCTTAGTGGATAATTATAGAAGAATTTACCCACAGAGGAAAGAAGACATCAAATTAATTCTGTGGTGATTATTTTTTTACCTTGAAGCATGGTGCTTCTTATCCATTTTACTGGCATGAGCACCCAGCAATAACATATTCAAATATCAACCCAGGACTCCACTACCACAAACTCAATTACTACAGAGAGTATCCAGGCAAGCATGTTTGCCATTCACTGTTTGGGCATGATGCCATAGCTATGATCACATTATCCTCACCCTACATTGACTACCCATGACAAATTGATTTTACAGAGTCATAGCTATTTTTTAAATCATTACAGCAAATTATATTAAATGAACTATGCAGCAAATTAAGCCTATACTTAATTGAAGTAAAATAGAATATTTGTATAGCAAGAAGCTGAATGCATGATTAGCTGTTTTGCTGAACCCGGGTCCTATTAATTGTCCAATAACTGAACTTTTGTTTCAGTGGTCTTTAGGGTATTGGCTTATAAATCTGCAGGAAGCATCACAGTCATTGAAGGCATATTTTCCCAAACCTCAGGAGTTTTCACACCCAAGAGGGAAAGGGCATGAAATGAGAACACTCCCAGCCTTGCAAAATAAAGTGCACCATAAGAAAAGGTGCCTCTGAGCTGATAGAAGATGGAGCCACCTTGCATTTGTCACTGACTTTCATCATAGCTGTGCTGTCATGGCATCAGCAGGGACAGAGGTATCCTGGGCTGTGTGACTCAACAGCCTTATGGTACCCAAGGTTTAATTCAACTGGCTCCCAATCAGCTTCCACTGGGAGCTGCGTGTTTCCATCACCTCTCAGTGGGGAATCACCAACTCACATACAAAGGCCAAATGACTTTTAAAAGCTTCTGATTTGAGCTGGCTTGATTTTAGGGCTTCCAGCTTGAAATACTTTCAGTCCCAGGGGTGCACAGCTGCCATACTTTTAACTGGAGCCATCTGAAGAAAATCAGGATAGATATGTCCCAAACTGGTAAAACTTGAGTCACTCTAAATCTGTGGTCACTTTTCAAATATCTGGGCTTGAATGATAAGATCAGGAATGTAGACAAGTCATCGGGGCTGGGAAGTGGGCAGATGAGCATGAGACTTGTCTGTCTTAACTCTCAATATTATGTTTAAAACAAATACTCTTTAAATGTATCACCCGACCTCCTTCTTACATTGGTGAGGATCCAGAATTAATGTCAGTGAAACAAATAAAGTTACACAAAGCAAGACTAAGAACAGAATCAGGTTTTGGGGTATTAAAAATACAGACTATAAGCCCATGGTTTTGGCTGTTTCTTTCTCTCTGCCTTTAATCAGGAAAAACAGGGAAAAAAAGAAGCTGGGAGGATGAATGAATGTCAGATGTGAAGAAAACCTTTGGGCTTTCAATTTCCTATTATAAACCAGGACTAGAATAGTAAAAAAGCAGCAGAGGTCAGGAATGAGATATAGTGAAAAAAAATGCAGCGTGCACACTCTTATTCCGGGGATAATGGTCTCAATCTGCTGTGTATGAAAAGAGACGCTGGGAGAGAAAGGCCAGAAATAGCAGAAGATTTTACAGGGCAAGGGAGGGATACTGTTGTTTGTACTAGATCTGCGTATGGTTCAGTCGGAGGTTTTGTAGCTGTAATTCTGAGAGCCTGGCATCTGCCACCCCACGCCGCAGTCTCTTACCTAAACCACAGAGCGAGCGCACAGGCCATGCTTTGCCGTCTGGGAGGAGTCAGAAGATGAAGAACAATTCTGGAGCCACCCCAGAAGCCAAGACCTCTGTCTCCACCCCAGAGTGCCCGAGAAGGGCAGATGTTTGGTTTCTGTTGGATTAAGCTTTTGGCTGGAGATTAAGCTTTGTTGTGGGTTAGCTGCTGATCTTAGCTGGATAGCTTTCCTTCCTATCTGCCAAAAATGCCTAGAGTAACACATTGGCTCTCTTCATGCAGTCTGTCAACAACCAAAGTCAACACATAGCATCAAAACTACATATTTTAAAAGAAATGGAAAAAATAGGTTGGGATGGGCATGAATTCCCTCAGTCTCTCCTCCCCACTGCTAACTTCCCCTGCTTATGAGTGCCCCTGTTCCTCCTTCTGCCTGTTTAAAACATGGAGAAAAAAGGGAATTGCTGCCACCGCTTCAGCCACAAAACTGTGGATATTGAGGGAATCCAAGAAGATCAAGAAGACGCTGTTCATATACACCAAGGTGGGAGGACTGGTGACTTGAGTAAAATGAAATTTATTATCGCATTGCTTCTGAATAACTGTGCTCCAGGCATACCCCTCAGAAACTCATTTACTCCCAAGCCTGGAAAAGGTTAGATCTAGATCCAAACGTCATGGCTAAACGTGGCGTTTCTATCTGGTTTGGTGACTGGGGGAGCTCAGAGAATTACCGCAGACCCCCCGTTCCTCTAGGAGATGTCACAGGGATTCCCTGACCCCTCGGTCCCCCGAGGCTGGCTACTGCAGTGCTGCTGGTCCCTAGCAAGGGGGTGGGCTAGGTGACAGGAAAGCACATTCTGACAGGCATCCTGAACCATCCTTTTTTCTTTGATAAATTTACTCCCCTACAAGGGGACTATAGCACATAGCAGCAGTTTGCAGGGCAAGGAGAGAAATCAGGGCTATTTGTGACATCTGTTTAAGGGCTCTTTAATACATACGCAGCCTCTCTTGTGATCACTGCTTTATCTAACCATAGTTTCTACATTCCACCGCACCAATGCCTCCTGACATTTACCGCTTCTGGCACCATTAAACTCTCTGCATGGAGCTGGGGGGAACATGGTGGGGCAGTTCATGTTTGAAGGCCAGCCGCACTGCAAAGCCAAACCAATGCCCCATATGGCTCTGCAGGCTTTGCAGGGCACCTGCTAAAACCAGCTCCTTTCTCTTGTGCAGATTTCAGCACTTGAGGTAAATCCTGGTTTCCTTGGTTAATGTTTGCTCCTTCCTTAGAAAATACTCATGGAAATTTGAAGCAGCTTTGTCTGAGGTAGGATTTAGTAGTAAGTGAAGTCTGCGTTCGCCTTGGTTCTCATCCAGTGCTGTTACTTATTTCAGCATCCAGTGAGCATAAAACATTCCCTTTGTGATTTAGTAGCGTTTTACGCAGAGCCTGCGAGCCATGAGAACTGCATGAGACATAGAACAACAGGGAAATTAGTCCGGACCAAGGACTCTACCTTGTGCCTTTTATCAGGAACCGTCGTGAGAAGGCTGGTGTCTGTGCCGGTGTATGCCTTTGCCTTGCAAGCGGCTGGGCTGCACAGGCACTCCCTGTTGGCATCGTCCAGCTTCACTGCCCGCCGGAGCCTGGGGCAGCACCACCTGCCCGCACTGGGCCAGGCTGGTGCTGGAGGGGGCTCCAGTGGCTTCTGGGCACCGCGACTGTGAGCTGGTACCCGAGAGTGCCTGTATCTGTACTTGCATTTTACTGATAGTTACTAATATTCTCAGGGCTGGATTTTAGAGGGGCTGGTGTCATGGTTTGGAGTCCTAAGTCTTGTGGAAATGGAAATTCCCATTCTAGCAGGGCTTGGTCAGTCTTAATCCTTCAATATACAAAGCAGATAAATTAACAGTCATGCAGGATTGGGAGTAGGAGGAGGCAGCTTCTTTGGAAAACCTCATTAAAACTTAGATCATCTCTGGCTTGTCAGTGTGTATAGTGGGGACTCGGTGAGGGTTTTTGTTGCCTCTTTGGACATAAGTCTCTCCCTTGCAAGGTCTTCCGTGCTGGCCAGCTGATGATTGCCTTGGCCAAGACACCTACCTTTCAAAAACACCATACTATTACAAAGTGTCCATTTCTGCCTGCCTTTACAGAGGCAGACAGTTTTCCCCTACATGAATAACCTTTTTACAGTACAATGAGCAAGCGCTGCTCCTCTGCTCAGGCTCAGCCCCAATACTCAGGCTGCAAGGTGTTGCAGCACTGGAGGTTATTTGATCAACTGCTATTATTATAATAAAAGCGATTCCTGACAGAGCCATAGGTAAAATCTCTCTCGGGAGCAGCATTTCATGCTGACTCTTCCATACAGAAGGCTTGGCAGAACGCCCTGTGCTTTACAGATATTTTTTGCTGGAAAACAGAAAAATCCTCCTGCGGGGCCATAGAGCCAGCCCCCTAAAGCCCTTGACCCTGACTGTGTAATCTCCCTGGAGACCCGACGTACATGAAGAAATATAATCTTCTTGAAGCATCTGCTGTCTGCGTTGTGTTAAAATATGACTGGGATGCAACTGTCAAACCTCCAGCGCACTGATTGCAGAATCCTTTATAGGGCAATAAAAAACCCCAATCCAATCTGAAAGGAGCTCTGGCACGCAAAAGGATCTCTATTGCTTTAAGGAGGGTTATTTTACCACGGCTGCAGCCAGAGAGGTTTCTGTGGCATCCAGCAGACATTTCACCTGCTTTTGTATCCTGGGAAAGTAATAGCACACAACAGATGGGAAACGGAGCCGAATTTCGGGAGATCACCGTAACAGCATCACATGCAAATCCTTTGCCCGCTGGGACCTGCACAGTGCGTGAGCTGTGCTGGGGAAGCCCAAAAGATCTTTCCTGTTCACACAGGGGCAGAAGCTCCGACGGAGCCTTCGACGAGGAGACCTGGGAGGGCTGCCTTCGCAAATGGATCAGTCTGATAGATCAGCTTCCCACTGGGGTGAAAGGGAAAGAAAGGTGGCGTTGGTTATCACAGGAGGCACAGAGAAAAGGGGTGTCTGCTGTTTTTTTTTAATTTCTTTATACATTTTTTTGAGCCATTTGGAGGAGTTGGTCTCTGCTCTGAAGACATAGGTGCAGAGAGCAGGAAAAAGTGAGAGCTTAAATGCAGAACTATCAAGGAAAGAGATCAATGTGACTTGTCAGTGATACTCTGATCTGCTGTTGTTCCAGTTTTCTGCATTTTTTTTAAACACTGTGAACTCACCTCCTTGACATCTGCCCTGCTCTTGCTCTCGGTCTCCCCTTCTGGCACTTCTCCCTCTAATGCTGGTGTCCTCATTTCCCCTTTTGTACATATGACCCTTTCACTATGCAGGGATTAGTATCTCACTCATAAATATGGGAAATAGATCCACAGATGATTTAATTTGCAGGGTTTTGTAGGGCTGGCAAGACAGACTGGCATGGGGAGAAGGGTATGTTCTAGCAGGTCAGCTGAAGAAAACATCTTGTGTACAGGATGAGTAACGGGAAACAGGCATACAGAACACCAGCACCAGCCCAGCGGGGAGACCTCAGGGGATGGGGACGAGGTGGTAAGACGTAAAGGCCAGGCAAATAAGGAAGAGCAGAAGAGAAGGTCGAAGATGTCTCTCTCTCCCCCATTTCTTATGTGTCTGCCAGGGAGAAAGGGTGAAGAGTGGGGAATGTGAGAAGCAAAAGGGGAGCAGAAGTCCTCTCTGGCTACAGGCGGTTTGAGTTGCTGGTAACTCATTTGGGAAGAGATGCCAGAGGAGCCGAGAAAAATGCAGCTGTGGAGAAATGGTGGCAAGCTAGGAGGGAGCCAGAGGTCTGAGACATGAGGAGGAGATGGCAGTAAAAGCTGTGTAACTGGATGGGGGCACCCAGATGGGGGACACAGCTGAGCAGGGATTCCCAAAGAGGAGGAGAAACAATAGAGAGACCGTGAGAAGGTGACAACGAAGAGCTGGAGATGACAGTGCCGGGGAGGCCTGGCCAAGGAGTTGTCAAGTGGCAAGGGTTAAGTCACCAGATCCAAAACAAGAAGCTGGAGTGAACACCAAAGCCCTAACATGCAACAAGACCTTGCCAGGAGGCAGCTGGTGAGGCGGAGAGGAAGGACAGGACTGAGGCGATGGAAGATAAAGCAGAGAAATAGGGTTTAATGGACCATACATGGCAGCAGCCAAGGCCAGGCTTCTGGCTGGCTTTGTGGGCAGCCGTAAGGTTACAGGCAGCCTTGCTGGGACACAGTGTAGCGGCAACACCACTTTCGCCACCAGCATGCCTGGCTCTTGCCCAGAGACCAGTGGCCAGGACAGCCGTAGTCTATGCTGGTGTTTGGAGATGTTCGTGCTGCTTTCAGCAGTCGCACAGCACAAAGCCCCGCCATAAGCACCCTGCCGGGGGCTATGCTGCCTTTACTGCGAGATTAAAGGGGAGCTGTGCTTTGTCACCACATTTGTCAACCAAAATATAATTACCGTGCTAACTCCAATCAGCCTCTGCTGAAGAGCCTGATGACTGTCCAATAACATTAAAAATCTGTTTTGCTGGAGCATGCCAGCACCTGGCTGACGTGGACACCCGTGCATCATCTGCAGAGGAGTCCCAGGGAGGAGGCTCCTCATGTGCCACCAGCCCTGCTCCCCTCCACTGGCACCATTGGCACTCTCAGGTCATCGGCAGAGATTTGCCTGCCTGTGTGATGCTGGGAGACAAGGCTGGATGGAAAGGGGCCAGAGGTGCCACGTGGACATTTTGGCCAAGGTGTTTCATTAGTGGAACAGAGCTGGGATGTTTACTCTTATCCTTAAAGACTTCAAGAGACTTTTTTTTAATGCTTACTAAGATATCAGAGCACTTGCAGATCCTGTTGGGGACAGGCTCACATCAACGTTAGAACAAAAAGACAAGTCCTGGCCTGCAGAATTTGCAGCATGACTGAGATTAGAGATGGCAGATAGGCACCAGTGACCAACAGAAGGAGCAGCAGCAGAACAGGACACCTAGATCGGCATGGCAGCCTGGGTGGGAGGCAGTACTTTCGGTCGATGCCTTAGCTGAGGAAGAGGAGTGGATGGGTCTGACTCAGGCTGGGTACACGCCACTCTCGTTAGCAGTAAAAGAGTGCACACAGAGGGGACGACAAACCCTAGCAAAGACATCAGAAGGTCCCCCAGGTGGTAACTCCCCTTTTTTTTAAAAGATGGAGCAGGATAGTATGGCATGTTTGCCTTAGACATGAATCTGGTTTTAAAACCTTATGTAAAACACGTTTGAAAAGCAGAGGCCTAACCCCCCTCTCTGAGCTGAGCACTCATCGATAAGAGGCTTTAACCCCCTGCCAGATCAAACTGAGACCTTCCCGCATTACCATAGCACACAGACACGCAGCTTGCAAGGTCAGGAGCGGTCAACTCAGATCTTAACCTGCTTCATATGTATGCGGAGCTTCATTTTGGATCTTCTCTGGATCTCAGATGCTCAAGAAAGTAGCAGTGAGCGGGCCCAGACTGCCGTCGGCAGCTAAGCAGATGATGGATGTTCTTTGCCAGTAGAAGTTACGGTGCAGTCAGTGGTGCAGCATGGAGGCGATCAGCTATGTTTATGCATCTAAACACACACCCTCACTATGTGTATATACATTTATATGAAGGATTGGTTGAAATTATGTATTATTCCACATATATTGAAACTCAAAGAGATTGACCAGAGCAGCTTTTTGCTGAATTTAGCCCTGAAAGCCCATTATGTACCATTGTGCGGATGTTATAGCAAAGGCACTGAACAGTAACTGCAAACTTGCTGCTACACTTGTGCCTGAAGGCAAGTACGTAAAATGTTTTCTGCCTTCCAAAGCACTGACAACTGCAGCTGTTGCAGGCTTTAATGGAAGCTACAGCTCGTCAGCAATCAGCCCATTTGTGTTAAATTGCCAAAGGTGGGGTTCAGACTGGGGGCTTAGGGTACCTGTGATCACTGCATGGACTTGCAGTGGAGGTAAGGCATGGAAAAGGGCAGGTTACCAAAGGAGCTGATGGAGAAACAGGAGCAATAGGTAGAGCTATGGTATCAGATGAGTGGTCTGACAACAGAAACAGCAAAATAGATAAGCTCTGCAGTAACTGCAACAGCGTGAGCTGATAGAGCAGATGGTCACCTCCATTTAGCCTCTAACATGGCTTGTTGCCCCTAGCAATATTTACCCAAAAGCACTCTACTGATGGAGATGGGATTATGTAGCAAACAGAGGGAAATCAGTCCTATTTTGTACAAAATAGAACTGTGCTACCTATCAGCTCTGACAGTCCCTTCATTTGCCAGCTTTGACTTGGGCAGACAGAGCAATCTGATGATGTACAAAACCATTTCTGGGACAGCTTCAGATGGTGGAAACCGGGTAGCACTTTCCCAGTTGCCCAACTTTCTTGGAACTTTATTAACTCGCTCCTCAAATCTGGAAACTTGGTGAACAGGTAAAATGTTGAACCCTTTTTCCCAGGTCTGAAATGACCTTCTGGGGGCTGTCAGGACATTTTCATCAGCTCCTGATCAGTGCTATTTGGGGTTAATCCTGACCTACTTCACGGTCTGAAGTGAGAATTATTTCACTAGTTTGTGAAAAGCACTTAGAGATCCTTCAGTGAAAACTGTAAAAGAAAGGCAAATACTGTTATTTTCACACCCAAAATACTAGGTAAAGAACCACACAGAAGTAGCAATATAGGTATGGTGCAAAGGGGATTAACCACAAAGGAGAGGGAAATTCTGCCCTGAAAAGTGTCCCATATTTGACAGGCCAGAGGTCTACAAACAGTATGCATATCTCAGCTCACATATTTAATAAATATTGTCTCAACTGCATATGTTTACTTCTTTTTATTCAAGAGCAAATTGCTTGTATTTCCTTCTCTTTCTTCTTCATTATAGCATCAAAGCAGGACAGCATGCCACACAACAGTATAAACAAACAGCATCACCAGATACTTAAGGGTCTTTAGCTCCTAATTTGACTAAAGCATAAATACAAACTGACGTCAAGCATTTGGGATTACCATTTAAAAACTGCTATTTTCTGAGACACTAATGAAGGCCATTCACATCAGAAAATCCAGTAGCTACAAAAGGAGTGAGCCGCCTAGACTCCAGAGTAAGGAGTCGAGAAAATGGTTTGTTTCTCTTACCATTAAAAAACTGCCACGTTTGCTTTAGACCTGTGAGAAGTCCCAAATACAGAAAACATGGAAGAGCTGCTTCCAACCTGTTCAGCTCTTGAAGATTTGGGAATGTAGATGTCACCAGCAGTCCTCGCTCTGCCACCGTTACCAGCAGCGCTTGTATCACCCCCTCTACTCATCACAGTCCTTGTACGGTGGAAGCTTGTCCTGTCCATGCACTAGAGCTGCAGAGCACACCAGGTGCAATGCAGCCTGCAGCTGCGTGATGCTAGTGACCTGCTCCAAGGCTATGACAAGTTACCTTCCACGTTTGGTTTCTAGAGTCCCAGTTAAGTAGCTGAAACTTTAAACAAGATCATAAGCAGTGATGAAAATCATACAGGATCTCAGTCTTTCTCCCTCTTAAGCATGACAAACATTTCCACTGGAACCCATGGAATTAAAGAGTACATTTTATAAGGCAAAATGCATTCCTGAGTAGGCGTTTGTACTAATTCAGGTGCTGAAGTGGTATAGCCACATGGCAGCACACTCTGTGGGCCAAGGTATTCTGCTTCTCAGCATGATTAACTTAGCAGGATGGAGCACAGCTCTGTATGGCTTTTAGTACCTATACTGGCTTAATGAGCACTAGCTTGCCTATCTCTAGGTGATGTATTTTTCCATAAAGGTGTAAGTCAGTAATCTCCTAGAGAAAAAGAGGACTAGAGATTTTAAACATCCCTTCTACTTCAGAGTAAGTTCAGGCAATCATATACTCAGGGCAAGCAGACAACTTTGCATTGCTGCACGTAGTAAAGACTGCAGTGGGAAGGCACAGCTTTGTATTTGAAGAAGTGGTGCCTTTGGACACAAATGAACCAGTGCATCCCCAGCCCCTCCCTAGGACTTCTGTCAAGGTGGCATTTTTTCCTTTGGAATCTGTGCTAGCTGCCCAGGGGCCAAAAGCAGAGCAGGTACTGGGAGCACCACCTGCTTCTGTAACTTCCCTTTTGTTCACAAAGCAGTGAACCAGGCGGCCAAACCGTTGACGGAGCAAAGCCTTGCCGTTCTAGAAGAAATAAGCCATCCCATGTGGTACAAATTCACTATCATGCCTGTGGATGACTCGCTAGTAATGAGCCTGAAGCCCAGAGACTTACAGCTGTTAAAATCAAAGTTCCCCTGCCCAAGTGGAAACTGACCTCTGTTAGCTTAAAAACTTGAGTGGCACCAAGGCTCCTGGGCAGCAGCAGAGCTTGCTCCATTCCCTGGGGTGGGAGGTGGAAGGAAGGGAAGGTCCCTTCCCCAGGTGCTGGCTCAGGACACTCCGAGGGGAGTAAGGGAAGACAGGTGCAAGTGGAGGCCATTTCCCAAACAAGGACAAGGCTCCTGAGGTCTCACCAAGTCTGTGACCCTACCTCGTCATTAGGTGCCAAAGCTGCTGGGCAAGGGGATGCCCGGTGGGAACAGTTTCTGGTTTAGCAGGGGCTGCACCAGAAGAGAGTTTCCTTCTACAACAGGGAATGGATTGCAGAGGGATTTGGTAGCTGCTGATGTGCAGGAAGGAAGGGGAAGAGTAGTCTCCTTCTCAGATGGTTCCAGCTGCAGTCTGCAGGCAGAACTGAAGCAAAGAACTCAGGTCTGCGGGCCTCCCCCTTGAATACAGGGCGTATTGCATGTATTCAGGGCACAGGATAAACTAAAACAGAAAAACATTTGGTTTCAGTTCTTATCTTAGTGGTGGCTCATCTTTTATTCATAGTACAGAAGGGGCAGAAGTTCTTATGAACGAAGAAATCCCCTTTCTTTCTGTGCAGGTTTCAGAAAACCAGTCAGCAGCAGAGCAACACTGTTGAACTCAGGAGGACTTCAGTCACCCGCTTCCTAATTCTCAAAGCAGTTAAAGCCCTGCAGTCTTTTTTTACCTTTTATAGTCACAGGACTAGTCAAGCAAAACCTTGATTGGATTATTCTGCTTTAATTACAAAATGCACTCAGACCAAAGGTGCAATAGTACGTGGTACTTATGTACACATTTCTCTCAGTTATAACACCAAAGACCAAAACGCAGTCTGGTCCTCCTGTAAATCAACCATTTCCCTCTGGCAAGATCTTCGGAGTATGAACAGACATCACAGTAATGCTTGAACTGCCTCTTGTGTGCAGGACACCAGACTCTGTATTTCATCATGTACTTTGCGATCCTTTAGGGTGGATCGCACAAGATATAAGCAAGAGAAAGGAGGCAAAACTGGAACGTTGGGGTAACGAGTTCATACCCCACCACCCACCACCCCCCCGGATAAGAAAAGCAGCGATGGGCCACTCTCTCCTTGCTGCAGTTACGACAAGGTAGGTAAATCACAAGGTTTTTTTATTGCTGGTGAACTCAAAACAGGCAACTTTAATCTACTGAGGAAGATACACGTACAAACAAATGTTAGGCCTTGTGCGTTTGTTTTTCTTCTTAATGTAAATGTCTCTACAACTTCAGTCCAGCTCCCATGCTCTTGCTGAGCTGCCACTGAGACCCCAGTAATGTGCTCTGGGCACTTCTGTAAGATGTTGTAAGAAGCATCACATGTATTAAAAAGGGAGATTTTGCAGAAACAACAAAGCTCTGACTGCAGCCATGTTGCTCAGAAAGAAGTCTGGCTAATCCTGCTGCATTAGGTACATGGTATTATGTATAATTAATTGATTAAGAATTTGCCGGGTCCCTTTCTGTTTCTGGTGTGCAAGCTGCAAGTAAAGTGCACTTCTGGGTGTAAATTACCACTCTATGAGAATGCAATAGCTGGGTGGTACATGTCAGACATCAGTGGCAGGCAGACTACAATAGCTGTTACAATGGCACAGGCAATAAGGATAATGGAATAAGATACTAGATGCTGCTGGGAAACACCTCCATAGTTTGAATATCTAAATATTACATCACTGAGCAAAACCAGTGTCATTGAGTGTGGACCTTCTAAAGTCAAGACACGACTGTTACCATATACCAGGTTAGCTCTGCAGACAGCCACTCTTCCTTCTCCCTCAGTCCCAGCTGCAGCTAGGAGTCACCGAACCATGTTGCTAACCCCTTTTAACCTTTTCGAAGAGTTTTGTAACAGCTAAGGAGAAAGTTGGGATCCTAAGGATGTTACTATGAAGCTGAGGGTTTCAGATGATGCTGGGGTGGTGTAGGAGGCAGCACACCACCACACTTAAGCTATGCTGTGAGAGGACAACCCAGCTTTAGACACTGTGTTCGGTGACTCTGACAGAACTAGGGCCAAAACGGGGAGATCCCAACTCTCACCTGCACCTTGCAATTCTTGTTCTGGTCCAGTAGAGTTCATCCACATTAACCCATGCACAAATCTCATCTCTTCTCTTCTCTTCCCCCATGTACAGCGTCATGGGGGGAAGCACAGTGACTGCTTTGCCTGGGTCTACATGCCCAAGACCATCAAGGCTGATAAACTACCTACTGCTCCTCTGATTTCATAATACTGGCATCACAGCATGAAAACAAAAAAAAATCTGTTCAGTGTTTGTTCTCTTTTAATTTAATGAACTATAAAAAGGGAACTCTAAATACCCACCCAAGTATTCTGGGTGCTTCAGGAGACACTGCATGCCCCAGGGCAGATTTGATTAACTCCTTGCCGTCAGTGTTTTTGCGTGTCCATTGCCAGCAACGGATGCCGTGTGAGGAGGATGAGGGGAGAAATAAAATAATTGCACTCTGTGTGACACAAAAAAAGGATTAACGCTGCCTTCACAAAAGCAGAACCAAGAAACAATTGCCCTCACAGGGCCAGGAGTGCTTCTCCCCTCAGGAGTGGAGGCCCCAGGGCAAGGAGCAGGTTCACAGCTGAGCACTCCCTGCCAGAGACAGAGGACTCACACAGAAATAGCCCAGCCATTTCAATACAAGAGTGGAATCCTACAACACATTTGTATTTCAAGCCAAATTGGTCCCTGGTGCAGCTCTGTTGACTATGGTGGAAGAACATCTAAAATTAATCTGGCCCTACAGGGCAAATATAACAAACCTTCCCCATAAACCAGCAGGAGTGAGATACATCTGACAGCTGGAAGCTCCACGTTTGTTGATAACTTCAAAAGCCAAGACCTGCCAGAGTGAATTATGAACCTGTGGCTGCCACTACCAAGCATCCTCCCTGCACTGCAGCCTTCCCTGTAGTCCTCAAATGTCCCCAATAGGATAAATTTCAACGTGTCCCTGGTGCAGGTAGTTCTACAATGGAGCCACAGCACTCCCTCCTACTCCACCTCTCTACTGCTGCTCTCGCACCCTAACTCAAAGCCCCACACAGGCAGAGCATGAAGTGTTCTTCAGGGAGGGTTTTCTTGCTTTTGGTTTTTTTTTAATAATGTATCAGGCAGCATGTCATATCTCTTGCTGCCTCCAGTTATTGTCATGACAATATGGTTGTGGTTATTTAAAGCAGGATTTGGGAAGAAAAAGCAACTCCTCTTGATACGCTGAGGCAGAACTGAGCCAGGAGCTGCCAGTGCTGAAGGAAGGCGAGTCAGTGCCAGAGGACCACATTAACCACATGAAGGTTCTGACCTTCAAATGCAATGGACTGCAGCCAGACTAAGTCATCAACATCACCAGAAACAGAGGAATCCCTGGGAAGAAAGGCAGAAAACTCTCGTGGCCTGTACAGTCTCTACAAGGTTTGCACAGCTGAGATGGGAGCTGGAATCTGCAGCAGACCCTCAGGCAAGGTCTGCTTTGGGGGTTAGAGGAGATGGGAAGACTTATACTATTTCTTGCGCCTTTTGCCAAGATTCAGATTGCACAGATTATGGTAAAATTCACTCGGCAAAAAAAGGCCTTTATTTAATAAAAAAAAAAAGAAAAAAAAAGAAAAAATTTCTAGTGAGTATCAGGACTGAGATTTCAAAAAGTACAAGATCTGTGTAAGTTCAGCAAGATGTCCAGCACCAGATTATTTTGTGGTGCAACAAAGAACCTGGGGAGAGGCCAATGGGACCTTGCGAGGGGAACACCATCTACCTCCCCAGCAGACTGCCAGTCTTGGGTTCTTCTCAACAGCAGATGGATTTTCCTTGTTCCTGCAGCATCTCGGGTCCCACGGGAGGTATTGGTTGCAAGCAAGCACCTGAATATTGCCTAATGGAGTAAGCCAATCACTAACTTAGCTGGCGTGTCCATGCCCGTCCACTAATTAGGTTTTTTTATTTTTGGATGCATTTCTGCCGTAGTATTTCTTTTTCTTCTTTCTCCACGTAAAAGTGTAAGCAAAAGGACTGCTTTCATCTGTAATAAGTTAAAATCAGAAATGACCTAACTAACAAGTAACTGATATTGGTCCTTGGAGCCCAAAGAGTAAAATCCATAGAAAATCTATTGGTTCCATTTTTTTCTGATATATCCCATGCACACCCCCATTAGAAAAATGGGGTTTATGAATCTTATCATACAGCAAGGAGCAGTACCTCAGAGCCAGAGCTGACAGTCCACGGTAGAGGTCTGGGCTCTCTCAAATTGCTAAGAGTGGTTCTGAGTCACTGCTCAATCAGTCTTCACATGGCCGTTGGCCAAGGCAACAGGGACGGTGGGGGCCCCTGGCTCAGCAGTCTCATCAAATCGTAAGCGCAGGGTGTTTCTGATCACCAGCTGCTCCATGATGAAAGAAGCACAAAACCATGGGATGGCGTACTCCAGGGTGATCAGGCCCATGAAGTCAAAATCAAACTGGGAATAGTCCCATGGGCAGGCATTGAACTGGCGCAGGATGAGGCCAGTGGTGAACTCCCAGAGGTATGTCCAAAGCGTGTAAATGAAGCAGCGCACTAAAATGTTACACTTGTCTTTGAGATATAGATACATCTTCTCCACAATGAGGATGGAGGTGCCATAGATGAAGAGTGCCCACACACTGGTAACACCTGGGAATTTCCAGTTAAAGTTGACCACAAACTCCCAGGCAGCTGTGAACATCACCTCACAGAAATAGCCGTGAATGGCGTAGAGGTACCATCGGGAGAAAGCAGTCAGAGGTTCTGCCGCAGCCATTCTTCTACACACACCCCAGCAGGCACTCTGAAATGGAGAGAGAGAGAGGGGGAGAGAGAGAGAAAAAAAGAGGAGTCAACGAGAACGTCACAAGTCATTATCCCCCAGATGGCACCACAGACAAACTTGTAACATCCACAAAGGACAAATCTGAGAAAGAAGTTTATTTTAAATAGTCTCATTTTTACCACAACAAATTTTAAGTCCTGGGGAAAGGTGGCAGCTTACCAGGCTCTGAGTCTCAGAATAGGCCCAGACAACATATACAGCTCTGCCTGAGAAGCAAGACGCAGCTGGTGTTGCACTGGTGATAAGGAGGGAGCCGACAGGTACAAGGGCTTTGCCACAAGTGAGGCTGCCAAAGAACTTACTGGTTCCAAGTCAGTAGAAAAATACAGTCATCTCACAAGGAGTGCACATCACCTTTTTGCTCTTTTCAAGAAATAGCACTGTCCCTTGCTTTTCTGATTCTAATATGGAATAGATTAGATGAACACAGCATCGAAAACCTGGGCTCTTCCAGTCTCTATACCCAAAATGTTTACTCTAGTGAAAAACTGAGCTTTGATGGGAGCTACAGAAAGGGAAGTGGAGGAGAAAACGTCAGAGGTTTCACACTTTCAGATACCACACCTTGCACCCACTACTCAGCTGAACTGTTATTTCTTCTGTTAAAGAACTTGTGCATTGTATGGCTAGGATTTGGAAAATAATTTTCTTATGGTGTCAGACTGCCTGATACCAAGTCAAAAAGCACAAGAGAGCCATTGAAATCCATTCAGATTTGGCTTCAGGACAGCAAAATACAAAGGATGAGAATAAAAAGGAACAGCTGAGCATAGAAAGAGGTGGTTAGTCATGATAAATAGGAAATGAGAACAAACTCTAATTGTCTCTACAGGAAGAAACTTGGTGAAGAGGTTCTGAAAGGGCACAATTTGCTTATCACTGAACTGTTTCAGCACAATTGGTTTTTACACTTTTTGCAGACATTTACAAGGTCCTAAGCAACGCTCTGCCACGCTACAATCACTGGCCCAAGCTGATTTTAAGCCTAATTTTACTGAAGGCTTAGAGATTTACAGCACAGGGTGAATTTGACCTCTTTCATTCTTAGAAACTTACTCTTTCAAGTTGGGTTTCTCTTGACTCTTCAGGCACTATTTAACTTCTTTGCTCTAGACTTGTCAGTTGTGGCAGAAGGCGCTAGGAAAGGCCCACACTAACCTTAGGTGCAGTCATTCCAACGCCATCTGGAAAGAGACTGTTCCTGCCCTGCCCTGTAAACACAGTGGCTCTCTGAACAAAGTATTAACATGAACTATGACTGAAATTCTGATAGGAGATGAGAGAAGAGAAACGTTTATGAGGAAAAAGGAACTATAATAACCAACATAAAGATATACAGAATATTCACAGGGGAATACCGGAAGTGGAAAGGACAGAGTTGTATCCATGACCTGTTCACTCCTCTCTTAAACGGACAGCCAAACAACCAAAGTCTTGGTAGTTCATATTATGTGGGCACTTGAACAAAGACATATTTCCTAACGGCACAATCCATCTTACACAGGACACTGAACTATCATCAGATGCTGCAGATCTGGGTCAAGAGCACATTGTGAGCTTGTGGGTGAAAGACTAGAGTCGCTAGGAATTTGCTCATGTCTCCTACCAGTTCAGTCCCAAGAGATCCTGCAAGATCGCAGTGGGGGTGGCACATGAGAAATACGCAGGGGGTGTATTTCCACACAGTCCACAAGAAGCTGATATGTAAGGGCACCGCAAACTTTCTTTCTGAGAAGAATGAGTTTGTCAATGTAATGTGACTTGGTTCATTTGCCAGCAAAATTGGTAAGTTTAGGAGTTTGACTCTTCATATCATTCCTCCATTCCCACATAATTTCAAGAACAAATCAATAGTCAAAGGTAAAGGAGTAAAGGAAAGCAGTAAGAAGGAAATGGACTGTAAGTAACTTTTGTCAGAATGGGGATATATGGATGCAGCAGGAAGGGAGAAGTTTTTTATATCTGAGTAGACAGACATCAAAAAATGCAGAGGCCTTAGAAGTCATACCTATTGCTAGGTAAGGCACTGAGGAAATATGGAATGTCATTCTCCAGGGAAGAAAATGATTGTAAAGTTTTTACTAAGCTGCCAAGGGATTGTGTGGTTTTCCTTTCTTTTCAATAAGCCTTTCTAAGCTTTTCCACTTGTGGTCCTTAGTCCTTGCACTTCCCTCTACAGCTTTACATGAAATGTATTTGAACTGTTAGCTGGGAGCATCCGCAGCATGCAATACTACCTGTAAGGTTTTCCTAGTAATTTTGAAAATCTGTTCACAAAGTTGAATCAAATGTGCAGAAGGTCCTTCCCTCTCAGTCCATTCCTTCTTACTCCAAGGATCCCCTCACCAATTATTTCCATCGCCTTACACCTGCCCACCAAAGCCAAAGACTCAGAGAAACATACCCAACAAGCCACGTCCTGTTCTACCCCACACTACTTCCTCTGTGCAACCTCTGTGCAATGAAGATCTCTCTTTCCCGGTTCTATACCGCATACTTAATAATTATCTGTTTATTCTCTACTTCTTTTTTACACTTTGCAAAATATCCAGTCACTACACTAGAAGTCTAATAACTGAATCTAGACCAGATCTGGGATAATGTCTACAATACAAGTTAACCCATTGCAAGGACCACTGTTGACTTCTTTTGAATCCTGAGCCTTTCACCACAACTGCAAGGAGACAAGCATCAGTGCGCTGAGACTTTCTCAATATTTGCTTTCTACTGTCACATGGCCAATCAGCCTAACCACGATGGGAACTTCCTTCTTATGATATGCTTGAAAAGAGTCCTCACAGGCTGCCTGCTGGTTAAGAGCATCCCAAGACAAGGCAGATCCCAAACTGTGGTAGCACAAACATAAAGTGGTTCCACTGTGCTAGGCACTAAGCAAATTCATAAGCCACAGCTCCTCGTGTAAAATATTTCATTCAAAATAAAATAAAACGTACACAGTAAGACATAGAAGGGAACAGAGGATACCTAGGAAGACTATGACAAGCTACAGCACATCGTTACACAAGTTGGGGACTGTGCAACGTAATAGTTACAAGCCACTTGAGCATTTATAAAACAATTAAAATTGCAGCTGTTCCCAAGCATCTTATTTCCCAGCCATACCAAATTGGCTGATGCCTCGTAGGCAATACAGCACAAGAAGCTCTCAAGAGGGAAATGAAGGAGAAAAGTGTTGTTTTATTGGGCAGTAATTCATGATAAAAGGATCAAGCTCAAAACTAGTTGCAGGACATTAATGGAAGAAGCACCCAAATAAAAGGCCTAGACTGGATTCAGGAAGAGATGCAGATTTGTGACAAGCCTCAAGTAGATAATTGAACTTGGTGATGCAAGACTTTTAATGGAGTGACAGTAATACAGACCAAAAAGCTCTGAATGCATGATAGCTATTCAGTCTCCTGAGGAAAACAAATTACATTCATCACTGAGGTAGTAGCAGTGGAATGGGCAGCAGCTTCCTGAAAACCAGACACATAGCTGCCACCTATGCAATTGTCTCAGCAGAGAGCAAACAAGTCACGGAGACTGCACATGGGTGGCCATGCTTGTACTGAGGCTGCTCATACTGTGTCCGTGTCTGGGAATCAAGGAGCTGCTAAATTCAAAGCTATGAAAATGCTTTCGATCATCAGCAAATTATATTTCAAGCAGCTAAAATAGAAATAGTTCCCAGTAGGAACCTTTCCCCAGCAGGATCTTCTCTTCCAGCTTGCTGATAGAAGAAAAAAGGCAAGTCTATGGAAACCATACATGGGCCTCCGAGGAACACGCAGTCCTTTCCCCAGCTGCCCTGCCTGTGCGGATAACGCTGCTGGCAATGCAGGGGGCAAGAGCCCATCCACCTACAGCGAACAAGCCCAGGTCTAGCAGGGGGAAGTGTATGAAGGACGGCGTTTCTCTACAGAAATCTGGTTCAGAGGATCAGGGCAGGGCACTGACTTAGGGCTGCAAGAAAATAATACTGTAACACCACAAAGATTATACTTTTATGTTTTAGAATATCAACTCTGAAATGGATATTAATCATCTCTTAGGTTGAGGTAAGATACAGATAAACCTGATGCACCAGGCCAAGTAAGGAGAAAGGACATAAATCCCAGACCACCCCACTTCACGTGCAAGACCTTTCTGTGCAAGAGGAGCATACTCACATTCGGTTCTGCACATGAAAGGCAGGCAAGAGGCAAGTGATCAGAAAACGGGTTGATGGCAGACCAAGAAATAATGGCAGATTTGTCACACACAAGCACTGCAGAGGAGACATCAGTGCATGTCGTATTCATGCCTGGTTAAGTTCTTGAGCATTGCCTGGTTCATTTTTTTCAAAGCTCTCCTTTGCAGTGGCTTTCTGCCTGTTTCCCTGCTACCAAGCCAAACTGTACTTCAAAAAGTCTCTCACAGATTGTCTTTATTCCCTCTACTTCAGCAGAATTATTTAGACTCACCGCCTCTGGATGGGTATAATAAGACCTCGTCAAGATACTCTGAGTTAACTCTGAAGTGCTAATAAAAGAAAAATACAGACTAAAAACCTCCATGAGACAATTTCCCTGCTTAGTGATGGCCTGAGGTGATAAATTCTGTCAGCTACTTGATTCACCACAGATGAACTTGAACTACTGCAGGAAGTTCCTTATTCTTAGTGCCCGGTTGTTTCTGCCAGTTAAAAAATTAGGGCACAGTGTTATTTTACAAATTCATATTTTAAGTACTTACTAATATTTAGTTTTATAACATGCATGTTCATATTTCTAAGAAATGCTTTAGATACATCTATAACTCTATGTTACATGTCATAATTACTTTTTAATTTGAAAGAGTAACTGCAGAGGCAGCACATATGTAGTAAGATACTCCAAATGACAGGACTGCAAGCAGCAGACAACTCTGAAGTAGAGGGCACCTGCCACTCCCTAACCGTAAGCTCTACTGCTTATGATATTCTCCTTTCTCAGACCCTTCTTACCCAAAGAGTACTTATGTAAAAGTAACTGTTCTTCACGACATTTTTCATTACTTTCATTGGCACATCACTGTAGCTACTGTGTTCTTCCTTAAGGCTGGGAGAATCAGATGGGTATTTGCTTTTCTGCTTTAACAAACAGTAAAGTAGATACAAGGATGTGTTGATGAAAATTCACATGCATTTTTCGGCAATACGTTTTTAAATATAAATCTTCCTCTCTAATTCTGTATTTTCCCTGTGAGTAAACACCAAATGAGCACGCCTTTGCAACCACGGACAATATTCAATGAATGTGCTGCAAATCTAGCTTCGACATTTTCATATAAATCTCACACAAACCATTAGGAGTAAAGATTTACAGAACACTGGTGCCGGATTTGGCCCCAAGACATTAGTTCATCAGTGTTTAAAGATTTATGCAGTAAAGTCTTAGTGGTACTTATGTGCTGAAGTCATAACTCTGAGGAGATATTTATCCTTCAGGTAACCAAGAGCCTCAATTAACTGTGGCTCAGAAAATAGAATTTCGACTGTACTGAAGTGTGGAATAGTTCCAACAGATCGATTAATCAAGCCCTGCAACGAAGCTAAAAGCATGCCACAGACAGATGTCTCCAAATACAGACTTGATGTCCATTCCTTACTCTTAGTGCTTTCAGGATGGATCTGGAGCTCTGGGATTTTGGTCAGTTCTGAATGTATTAATCATCTGGTTTTGCTGCTTCTCTCTCTGGACTCCACCTCCATCAGGATGCATCTTGTCTCTGTTCCTCTGAGTTCTACCCACACCACCATGTATTGTGAGTAAGAAAGCACAGCCCATTCCCAGTCTGCATTTGCCCCTCATTTTCGTCTCTAGCTCCTTTCCTGTAGAAGGCACATCATTTCCCTGCCACTCCTCATTCCTTTGCCTGGTTCACTCTGTACCTGCTGGCAGCCTCTGATCCCTGCCTATCTTCCAAATCTGTTCCAAAGAGAATTGGGATATAGTAAAAAAGAATGACGACAAAAGGAGATTAAATGAATCCAATTACCAGACTAAACCAAAGGGATGGGGAAGCGTAGTTCTTACCGATAATGCCTGTGGGTGGGCTGCCCAGAAGGCACCATTTCACAATGGGAAAGAGAGAGGTAGGGTTTTCTGGGCAGTGCGCAGGGGGTGCTTTTCAGAGAACAAAGAGAATGAAGACATTGTTAGTTTAAAGAATAGTTTTCTGACTAATGTGTTCTCATGAATGGCAGAACTGCAGAAAGCCAAGAGTTCCCATGCCCTGCCTCACACATAGTATCATGTTACTTGCACACACCTTAGCCCACAGTGACCATTCCAACCTGAGGACAAACTAAGGCAGCAGCTCTTACAGTGACCAAGAGGGATGTTTCCTATGTTCCTGACAGAAGTTAAGACCCCTCAAGAGTCGAGCAAGCAGCAGACTTGCAAGACAAATCTGTGAAAAATGACCAAGTCCAAATTCGGCATCTAGAAGTATTATCCCCCAATCTCCCCAGCATCTCTTTTGGGTAAGGTGATGTCCTTCTCCAAGCCTGTTGAAGACTCCTGTGCCTTACCTGCTGCCCTCTCTGTTTGGAAAAGCTGCCTTGAGTCCCCAGTATTTGCTGATGCTGCGGCTTTCAAACTAGCAGGTGTCCAGCAAGGGCCCATGTGCCCCTGAAGTGGCTCCACCACAAAGCAGAGACTTTGAAGCCAGGACCTCGCTGTAGGAGCAGGCAGAGCTTCCCACTACCGCTGCCAAAGAAGGGGCCTGCACTGTGGAAGGTCTGCCCACAAGGAGATGGCATGTCCATGGCAAAACCCGCCCTGACAATCTGTATCAGCTGTCCTCCAGTTCTGGGTGCTCAATTGCTGGATTCACCATTATCTTAACCTGGACAGTAAGTCCAGGTTGACTATTCTCTGCAGTGAGAGCAGAACTGAGTTCCTAGAACCCATTTTTCAAAAGCTGCTGCAAGTTTACAGCCCATGACTTCAGGCCTAGGTCTGAGCACTCATAGTTCGCTGATGGGCAACTGCCTGACTTGTAAGCTCCTAGGAGCTGGGCCCCTTCATTTCAAACCATGCATTCAAGTACAGCGGCAATCAAAACTCATGGCTGTTTTTGAAAGCTCGAGCTTAACACGTTGTATTAGCTGACTGAAACAAATCTGACATTCAAAGAACATAATGCACGTCATGGCTTACCAGGAAAAAGCAACTCAAAACAGAGTGATGAATGGAGAGAGAGAATTTATCCTGAGAACACGCTGAGAGTTTACAAGAATTTGCCATAGCCAATATCCTTTCCACTGTCACTAGAGAGCCAACAGACATAACGAAGAGACAACATTAAGGTCAAGACATTATTTGTCACCCATCTTACATGGTTTCTTAAAGCTGTTTGGAAATTCAGACAGTTCTTTTTTGAAAAGGGTTTTTTTTTTTTTTCCTTCGTAGCAAATGCCCCCATCTTCTCTCCAAAGCAAAATGAAAAACAAATACACCAGTCCACTCTAACACTACAATAATAAATTGATTTGGACAACCCACAGAGGTCAGTATCAGTAATAGCAACAACTAAATATGCTTAGCCCAGCTCTTCTGAACAACCTGCAGAAACAAGCCAGGATCAGCATGCAATGGAGGAAAACCAGGTTTGGAAAAAAAAATGACAAAAAATCCAAACACATTTCACATTGAAAATGAAGCTTGGCAGAGAAAAATATTATGATCAAGGCAGTGGAGTATCTAAAATCCTAGCCTGCTAATACCCTGACACAATCCAAGTCACTTAAATCTGTGAAGAGCAGCAGCGTGTGTAAAAAGACAAAAACAAAAATTAGAACTGTTGACAGATCCAAGGCAGCCTCTCCTAGTTTGCTGCAGGTAAAGCTCAAAGCAGCATTTCAGAAAGGTAGCTGCTTCTTTTACTAGAAATTCTTGCTGCATATACACAACTGTAAAGAACTATTTCCCTCTCCTTGTACTACTCTTCACAAGCCTTTATAAACTCCCAGCATTCAACTGATAGTAGGTAACTGGATAGTGTAAACACCAGCAGCTAGCGACTACAGTCACTCTTCATCTAGGAGGAAGAGAACTGCTGCAGATCATAAAAAAACCTCAGCATCTTGGTCTAAGCTGAGTTAGGTTTAAACCTTGCAAGGAGAAGGCAGTGCATAAAGACAGATGAAACAGGAGGAAGCACACTTTTAAGCACCTTCAGAACAGCCCAAGGCCGTCACAAAAATTTTTCTTCTCTCTTCCCCCTTTTGGAAGTCTCTTGATGGCAATTCTACAGAAAATAATTTCTCCTCCTCAATATATGTATTTTCCTTCCTAACATTACAGTATTGCTGAGATGTGAAAGAACCAGGTCTTCCAAGTGCTACCTGCGATTCACCAGGCTGTGATTCCTCAAATTTCCTCCTAACATCCCTGGTGGAGAAAACCCGAGCAGTCTCAGATTGCTAAATTATTCTTTTTCACCAAAGGAATCCTTGTGGAGCCTCCAAGTTGGTGGCTACCTCATCTTCTTAATGTCAAGTTCACACAGGTCCTCAGAGGCAGAAACATCCTGGAAAGGAAGAGTAAGAGAGGATAAACCTCAGAATCCTACTGACCACCTCACCAAGTCCGACAAGATATTCAAGTAGGCAACCACACCTACAGCTGGGAAAGGCAGCTCCTCTGAGCAGTTTCCCAGAGTTTCTCCCACTAGTGCCCACCAATTAGTGTACCATGGGGATTAATCATGCCGTCACTGGCTTGTAAAGTATGTAATCAGCAGTGGAAATATATTGTATGAGCAATTAGCGATGAATTTTGTAACGTATCGTTCAGGTTAATTTCAATTCAGAAAATACAAGCAGCAGCCTGTAAGCACATCACTCAGGTAAATCTGTCTTCACAGGCCAGTCAAATTTCTCTGTCCTGAATAACAAGTCAACAAAAACTTAGGTTTTAGGGCCTAGTTCCTACACAGCAGGCATACCCCCCCACTGTGTTGGGTACTTCATTGCTATTTGTATCTTTGCAAAAGGCAATTTTCATTTTTAGTGTTGTTATTTCCTCAAGGTATCAGGAAGCTTAGCATTTGGGTTACAACTACCAACACACCATCTCTATGCTTTAATGCACGCCTGACATTTTTCTCTTATGTAAACCTGAAGCATCAGATCCACCATAAACCTCTAATGTTTAACAGTTTATGACTCCCCTTCAAGTCAGACTCATTCAGCTGATGATGTGCTGCGTGTCCCACAAAGGTGGCACCAGAGCTTTCCCACAGGGGAACATGACTGGAACTCTCAGCCTTCTGAACGGTGGTAAGCTGAACGTTCACGAGCTCTTCAAAGCAATAATGCAACATTTGTGGCCCACGCAGAACTGGTATTTGCCAGGCTGTTTCTGCTTGCCATTCAAGGAAGCCTCTTATCTTTTCAGACATCAATTTCTTAACTCAGCATTGGTCTGTAAGCTTTTACTGTTGCGTCTTACAGCTCCTTCCTTTTCCAATCAGTCAGCTTATGAAGGTACAGTCCCAGGGGTGTTTCCCAGTGCTGTTCTTCCAACTGAAACATGTGCTCCCAACTGCAGATTCACACACTCCAGCTCATGAGCCAGGGTGCTGGGTCATAAGGATGCCCCGTGTCTCCTCCAACTACAGCTGATGTCACCTTGGTTCTTTTCCAACTCCTTCTGAGCTTCTTACTTCCTCTCTCCCAAATCACAGAGCTGAACTGTTCTCTCACGCTCTAATTTGGACTGCACCACAGGTGCCTTTAACAAAGGCAAATCAACCTGCTATGCCTATGTAATTTTTAATTCTATCTACAGATATATAGATGTATAAAAATACATAGACATGTTTATATGTTGTCCTTATTGATTTGCTTATTTGCCCTCTCTTCCCCTCTACTTGAAGAAGATAGATTTTTTTTATTTCCTATGACTGCTGCTTCTGACTGTGTTCATTTTTATGCTGAGGTGACCTTTTACAAACACTACTATTGGATTCAGGATTCCTACTTGCAGCCTGCCAATCATTTTTTCACAGCTCCACAGGGCATGCTCAGTTCCAGCCTTTACACAGCCCCTCTGAAAGTAGATACATTTAATATTATGCATATTCCTTTCTTCCACATTTCCTTTTGTGACTGCAGCATGTCCAAATGACCATACTCTATTGAACAGTCTCCCCAACAAAACCAACAAACAGATTCATTTCTCCAATACAGGAAAGCATTTTCAAAACTTGCCTATATTTATTAGTCAACATAAGTGTAAGACTTTAGGTTCCTTAAGACAGAAAAGTCTGTATGTATGTGCACAGGGATGCTTCAGATGCTTCTGAATGCCGGGAGTTCAGGAATTCATCTTTCATAGCACAGGGTAGCCCAAATCATGAAGTAAAGCAATACCACAGCTTCAGACTGCTTTTCAGATCTAGCAGTTCATGGCTGTGGTATGTGCTGAGACCCTGCTCACAGGCACCATCTTTCCCAGATCCAATCTACACATTCAGCCTTCTGAAAAATTCTAAACCACCTCTTGTGAATAGCAGCTAACATGCATCTGCTTCAGGACTCACGGAATTTAATCGCATCATGATAATACCACCCACTTGCTAAACACCTGAAAAAGGAATTAACCTTCCACCTTAGAAAAGAAAATCCTTAAGAAGTACTAACTCTAATCCTAAACTCAGCAAGGAGGTAAAAATACTATTCACCTCTTTACTCCTACCAGCTGTCAATCTGCACAGAAGACACTTTCCACTCTCAGCTGCAGAAAGATGGCACAGTTGCAAAAGGTCAAAGCACAATGATAAAAGGGGACTAGAATTTGAGGCCATGCACACAGCTGCTGCAGTAGAAGGCAGAGCAATTTTATTGCTTGGTTTTTACCATTAATTCTACCAAATTACTACCATACATGTTTTGGCTTCTCTAGGACCCAGTGAGCCAAAGCACAGAAAGAGAGGAAAACCTGGTAAGAATTAATTTGGGGAAAGCCTTGCAAGAGGCTGAAAGGAGGTTGTAGTGAGGTGGGGACTGGGCTCTTCTCCCTGGTAATTAGCGATAGGACGAGAGGAAACAGTCTCAAGTTGCGCCAGGGGAGGTTCAGGCTTGACATTAGAAAGAACTTCTTCACTGTTAGAGTTGTTAGGCATTGGAATGGGCTCCCCAGGGAGGTGGTGGAGTCATCGTCCCTGGAGGTGTTCAAAAAACGTTTAGATGTGGTACTTCAGACATGGTTTAGTAGACATGGTGGCATCAGGTATACGGTTGGACTTGATGATCTTTGAGGTCTCTTCCAACCATAATGATTCTATGATTCTAAGAACCTTGCCTTGAGAACAGAAGATGAATCTAAAGGAAGTAGGATGGAAAGACTCTGGAGTAGTTGTAGAATAGAGGGAAACAAGGAAGAACACACAAGTAAAATTGCATGTGTATTAGCAGCTGAAGCCTTGTAGGGGGTAGATGTCAGGAAAGTAAACTCATCACTCGTTCCTGATCATTAACTTCACCTAAGCAGATAATAATGAAGATCCATAGATTTCCACAGCTACTACAGTGACAATATAAAATTTGGATACATGTTCCATCCTTCTGGCTGCCAACCCCAAGTTAACAGAATCCTTCAAACCAGCCTGGCTGGGAACCTTGATGGGGCTGGAAAATAGCCCAGAAAAGTGAGGCTATTTTCCTCTCATTGTTGAGCTGCTGAGCAATCGCTGAGAAGAGGCAGCACTCAGGTATGGACAAGTCGAAAGCGATGGGGAAGGCACATAAAAAGTCTCTCAGCGGCCAAACAGGGCAACACATAAAAACCTATGAAAGTTACATCAGAGCAGTTCAGCCACATCATCTTCCTGCACCAGTGCTTGTAGAATCAGTGCAGTTCGAACAAACAGTTGGAGTTTTGCTCAGTGGCAAAGTTAACCTGGCAGTACAGATCCATGCTTGACTTAGGAGAGACGTGCTCTTTGCGAGTCTTGCTTGGCAGCCGAGTTGCTAGAATACAGAAGAATGGGGAGAGGAAGAGGAAAATGGTAGGATATGGACCAAAAGGCTGCCCTGGGATGAAAAATAATCTTGAAAGCACTGGCAGAAAAGTTAAGATTATGACTCTTCATTGCATATGCTGTCAGATGACAAAAACCCAACAATAAAAGATGCCAAGGTAAGTCAAGACTGCTTCTCTACCAGTCTCTTGTTTCAGATAACTCTGCTTAGAAAGCTACATTAGTAACAGCTTCTCTTGAGGTAAGACACAATTTTAGTTTTACTAAAAGTAAATTCTACTCTGCTCTGCAGGCAGGAGTTCACTGCACTTCTCTAGTTCAGCACTCTGCATGCAGAAAGAAGAGAAAAACACTGAATAGAGCCATATGATCTGCACTGACCTGTTTTGCCCCTACAAAAAAGGGAAGGCAACTATTTTAAAACCTGTCTCCGCTAACCTGGCACTGCAGTGAGGCATGGTTATCATTTGACTAGCTCCCCCACAGAATGATCAGCAGCAGGAACAGGCTCTTGCGTATCGTCTCCAGCAGTCTCAGCCCTGGGCTAGCAGCACGCATCACTGGCTGAAGGCTCCAAATGCATCTGTCAGTCCCAAATGGTAACACTATAGATGAAACTGAACATCATTGAACATCCTACCTTTCTAAAGTAGAAGTTTAAGACAACTTAATTCCTTGATTCTTCAGTTGTGTAGGAATACTTCACAGTAAGACATATATTCCCTTAATATTACTACCAGTAGGAGTGGCCAGGTGTCAGTAAATCAAGGTACCATAGGTCTGTACAAACACACATGGAAAGACAGCCTGTGCCTCAAAGAACGTGTCATATCATGCCATCTTTCTTATTTGCTGCTGCTGCAGAAGTAAGATCTAGAAACCAGAACCCTATTTATTCTGTTTTTCAGGCTTCAAAAAGAAATTGTTCCAAAACACACATAGCTCTTGTTTTTTCTCATATATATTAATTCCTAATGATTGACAAAACATCCTCATAATCCAAACACAGACACTAATTAGCTCAGATCCTTGGCCATCTCAGAAGAGACACCAGATACCAGTTGACTCAATTCTTTTACTTGCTTCTGGAAGCTGCTCTTCCCAGAACAGATAACTGATGATGATGCACAACACAGAAAGTTCATGTTCTCACTGTCAGAGCTTCTCTTTCATTTACAAAAGCACAGATGTCGCTCTGGACAGTCCAGGCAGTGCCCTTCACCAACTCTGAATTCCCCTTACAAAAGTGTTTGCAATGGTCATACAGGGGCCTCGGGAACCTGTGGGGACACAAGTGCAAAGGAGGAGGAGTTGGTGGCCCAGTGGCTCTGTTCAGCTGAGGTTGTGATCTGCGCAATCTTTCCCCACTGCTGGGCTCCACAAGCAAAATGCTTATGCCAAGGAGAATTAGCTACTGCAGATCCAGACTATGTTTTCAGTAACTTAGATCTTACTTCTTTGGTCAGATCAGAGACAGAAACCTGATACTCAACTTCAAACAGCTTCAAGCCCAAAGATGGCCTGAGTATCTGAAACTTATTGCACCCTTCTGCAGTATCAGTTGACCCAGCAAAATGTATTACCTCTCCTCAGAAAACAATATTGCACTTGATCTTTGAAGAGAAGGGAATACTGAGCTGAACATACTTTCACCTGGTTCATAGAAGCAGCTTATTTTTGAAGTCTCAGAGCAGCCTGTGGCCAAATCCTATGAAAAGCAGGACACTCTCAGCTGAAACACTGGAAGAGATGCTATCGACCAGGCTATGTGCTACAGAGCCAGGTACACCAGACAGGACCATGTAAAAGGAAGTGGTAAGACCATGACTTCCCATTCATGAAGTTCAGTTTGCTCTTAACACCTCCCATAATTAGTTTCTCTTTCTGTCAAGTACCAAGCCTCCGCTAATTTCTGTCAACTTGTCAGAGGAAGCTTATTGCACTCTGCACCTGGTCAGAATGACTCAGTTTCCCCATAGGGCCTGGCAAGCACAACCAGAAAAGAAAACAACCACAGCTGCACCGTCCTCTGCAGCACGGAGGCAAGCCTGCCATCCTGGAGTCTCATGCAGCAGTAGAGGCCTTTTAATGGAAGGGCAATTCAACTGGCTTCTTTCCATTGAACTGTAACTTAAGGCTTTACTCAGCTACCATGTAATTGTCCTTCTGTATTTAGGCAGAATGGCCTTGGCCAGGAATGACAAGAGTATCCTGCCCCATTAACGATCGGCCACAGAGCTCCCAAATAAGGCAGGGCTTTCTCAGGGTCACGCTGTTTTCTGCCAGGGACTTTCTGCCCAGCTTTTTAACTCCCAACTTCTGTTTTCAGCTTTTATTTTGCCATCTCCTGAAGATAAAAGTTTAAAGATATACTCTAAACAACTGCCTGTTATTTTAGGAGGCATAGTTGTTAGTAAAGGAGCAAGGAGCTGATCCCTCCTTTGTGCAGGCACTGAGCTCTCATTGACCAAAACGCACCTCTGACAGCAACTTGTTCTTTGAGATTCAGCCTTCAGTAATCTGTCTTACACTATTACTGCAACATGTTACCATTCTAACAACTTAATTATTTCCATGACACAGTTTTACTAGCTTTTGAATTTCATATAAACATTCCCCCCTCACACAGAGGCCCAAATTCATTCATGAATTTCAGGCACATTAACAAAGGTACCTTCATTACAAGCTTTGTCTCTGCAGGCTCCCATTTGTAGTTACCAGAGCCTGAGAAGGTAGCTAGAGATCCTGGAGACACATCCTGGAGACAAACGTGGAGTTTCAGCATTCCTGATGCTACCATTCCCACATCCTTCCAGTCCCTACTTAGAGGTGCTTAAAGCATGTACAACACTAATTTATCGACCTCAGTGAAATACCTGAGGTTACGTAGAGTAATTTCAGGTCTTATCAAACAAGATTTTTTCTTTATCTTGTTTTCCTTCTGGGCAACAATAGGTACCTCATGCCTCTGGGCAAAGAGCCAGCTGAACAGATGCCAGTTCCCATCTGTGTGTTGGGAACTACCTTGTGGCAAGACTAGAAAAGAATTCCTCAGTTTCAAGTAAAACAGTTTTGATACTGCTCACACCAGCCAGTCTCCAAAAACCCCAAACTCTAAATTCTTGTTAAACCATCTTTAAAATCTGCTCAACAAACAGAGCATCAGGTGACCCACAGCAAATGGAACCAGAGAGGCACCATATGTTATCTTGTCCCTGCTTATGTAAAATGCTTAAGAGTTGTCATTTTCATGCCTGAATCATGCATCTACTATTGACAGTACTGGAGGCACACATTCTGGTCAGCTTGTCCATTCCTTTCTAGAGGTACGCAAACCTGCTGCACATAAGGACTTTCATGACAATCACTAGGTATTACGCAATACACTGTTGGTAGGATGAGTAAGCATTTATCTCCCACCATGAGTAAAACAACCTAAATATGCTTCCATTATATAACTAGTCTTGATACATGCAACAACAAACCTGTCATATTACACATATGCCAAAGAGCACTACTTCCACTACTTTGCACAACAGTCCGTAGCAATGCCAAGGTGTTCAAAACAGATACTTTGACATTCTTCAAGTATGCTTTCCATGCATAGGCTTGGACTAACTTAGAACCTACATGTACACTGCAGCTAACCAACTTGCTTCCCCCATCTTCATTGTGTCTCAGAGTTCCCATAGCTGTAAAGATATGCAGAGTTAACTTAAATGCTACATGTGCAAAGTTAACTTTTAAATCAATGTGCCTCAGCCAAGGCAGTCGTGCATGTGTGAAGCAGAGATACAAGTTGTTCTAGCAGTGTACGTCTGTTCCTGAAAAGAACCGGAGGGTTACTTTTACTGTAACATGCCGATAATAGTTTTCTTGGCTATTTCTTATGCCTAAGTCTCTTCAGAATCACCTGCACTTGGATACTTCGACAGCACAGTACAACGTATGAAGTTTTGCACTGCATCCACAACACTGACAGATCTTCCTTCTCCAACTGGGTCTATGATGATCAGTATATAAGCATAGGGAGCATCTTCTGATGCCTGGAAGTGGCCCCCATTTGGCAGCCTTCCCTCACCACCTTCCCTGGTAGAGCTACAGTGTGTAAAGAATTCCAAGAGTCTGGCTAAGAGCAGACTCAGGAATTGGACTGGACATCAGAGGATACTGCCAAAAAATGCAGCTTTTTTGCAGAGCTGCATGAAGGCTCAGCACTCAAAAAGCAGGGGATGCTGGAGATCCACCCCAACCCCTCTCAACCCCTAGGAGTACTAAAACTAAAACTAAAATATAATCTAGAATACAGTAGCGCTCTCAGAGCAATTCTAAAAGGCATCGAGATTTCTACAACAAAGGGTGAAAAAAGGAGAGAAGCAAGTAGCAGCCAGGACTCAGACGGAGAAGCAAGAGGACCTTCCCAAGTCAGTCCCAAGGTAGATACACGGATGGTGCATCTCTAAGCCAGATACAAGCATTTGTATTTAAAAGCATATTCAATAAGCTTCTCTGTAAAGCACTTAAGAGTGAGTAATTAAAGGAAATATTACTGCAGTAGAGCTTCTCATTAGCAATCTAACTAGCCTTCTGAAAATAATTAACATTCCTTTCTACAAAGGGAACAGATGACCCATTACATCCATCAGACAAGCAAAATAAATGCCGAAGGTAAGGGAGATTTGTTCAGGGAGATAGCAAGAGAAGCATCCAGCAGCAATACGAGTACAAAACGAAGAAGACGAGGCACAAACGCCCGTGACTCATGAAGACTGGACTATGCAAGTGGGTGTGCAGGACTGGTATGTGCCTGTCTGATGCATGCATCCAGCATTCACATTGAGCATTTTCCTTCCTCTACCTCTATGACCCACTGATAATCTATCAGCTGAGATGCTGAAAAATTCTGCAATCCAACTTATTTTGAAAGCCAGATTTAAAGGTTCTCAAATTCAACCATTCACAGTCACAAACAGCTCACTCTATATGCAAAAAATTGCCTGATGGTCATATGTTTTGACTATTAAAACACTCTCAAAGTGCCCATTAAAATAAACCATGATTTAATGTCACATGCAGCTCATTTCTGTGGCCCATAGGAACAAGTGAGGTGATGGCTACAAAGAGCATGAAGTACACCTCTCCAAGTTTCACAGTGTGGTGTTCTGATCAGTTAGCAGTCCCTGAAAGAGTTAGGCATATGTTTCTTGATCACTGCATGTTTGCAATCAAGTGTGGGTGAACCGAGAGTCACAGGCATCAGCGTTGTGGGATGTGTGTGTGTATGGATGAGAGAAAGCAAAGGACACAGGGCAACATATCACTGCCTGGTGCAGCAAGAATGGTGGTATTACAACAGTTTGATGCACTGTTTCAGTGCAGGACAACAGATGGAGAAATAAGCCACGATGCAGCTGAGCTTCCCAACATCCACATATTCAGGTAGCATAGCAAACACAACAAATCACAAATATTCAGTTGCATTTTCAGTCATTTCCATGTTTGATATATATTTACATTTCCCCGGCAGGAAAGTTGAATACTTATAGCCTTAAAGTGTGATTGCAGTGAGGGCGAAGCTCAGCTGTATAAAAGCTTCCACAGCCACATCACTATGGAAACCACAAATCCACCGCCTGCTCTGTTTGTCTACTTCTTTCACTGATTAAAAATAAATAAATAAATAAAAATTTAAGTATTTAAAGTATTATTCCAGTTTATTCTCTTCTAACTTCTGTCAAGACCACAGGAGGATAAACATGTTTTACCTGCTTCAGCACTAACCCCTTCTTCCTTGAGAGCCCTCTTTGTGAAACCCACCCCACCTCTCAACCCAGCTGCGCAATCTTCCCCCAGGATGCTTCCACCACTTCTTTCAGTGAGGATTCTTCAAACGCAATCTGGAATTTTATCTTAACTTCCACAGCTTCCCTCAGCTTCTGGACTAGGGCAACTCCAAAGGTGGTTTAGTCTAGGGCAAATCCAGCTGGCTGGCATAATGAGAAGCTGAAAACTGCTCTGGACACAAGTTATAGTGTCTTGTTTTGACTGAAGTATCATTCACTTCCTTTCCTCAAAGCTCTTTAAGAGCATTTGAAGTGCTTTCAAAATGGGGTAGGGAACATTACAAGACAGCTGTAAATGCAAGGGTTAAACTTTGGCTTTAAGAAGCCCATCATTTCTACACCAGTTGCTAGTTACAGGTAGCTTTTCCTGCACTAAAGATCTGAGTATCTGTCAGCAAAAGCCTAATAGCCAAGAGCAACTCTGGAAGATGAAGAAGGAAAATGGGGAAAAATGCTCAAAAGCCTGCAATGTGGCATGCCCTGTGCAGCCTGGGTATGTGAAATGGCTGAAGGAATCTTCATACCAACCAGCAGATGGGAAAAAGCAAAAAAAAGAGCAAAAAACCCTCTGCATCTAAATATGTGCATTTTATGCTGAGGAACAGCCTCTGAACAAAACTTCAGCAACACCTTCTCTCATACTGGGCATCTCTTACCTGAGCTGAGAGCAGTTCATGGAAGAATCGGAGGAGAATCTAGTCTCTGCAGCTCCATAAGTCCTCAGTGTCTCTCAACTTCAGCTGCCAATTGACACTCACTACATAGACAAATGCCCACTAGTAAACGAATTGAGAAAAACTACGTATTTCACAGATGTTCCCAAACAGCCATTTAAATACACTCCTCTCCACTAAAGCACTCTGCAAGGAGAGAAAAGTCCTGCCTGTGCTCAGGAACTTTTCACAGATGATGCTTTGGCTTCTCAGCAAGCCAGAGCTAGCAACAAACTGACAGAGCATAAGTTTTCTTACAAAAAGCAAAGCAATACTACACAAAAGATGTAGCCCCTCCACTTCCCTTTTGCAAAATGGGCCAGAGCAGTCAGTGCTTCCATCTTGGTCCTAACTTGCTGCCCTCACCTCACAGCCAATTCCAGGCTGGCATTACCAGACACATCCCAGTTTCGTTGGTGTTACAAGAGTTCCTACCAACAGCCCACAGGAGGATCAAAGGTTACTTCTGTGTTCTCAATGATGTCACAAAAACGCACAAGCCAGTTTCATGGAGGACAAGCTAGGCGGAATGGTGATCACAGTCTGCAGGGTCGAGTCCCCATGGCTTTGGAAGCAGATCTGTCTGCATCTCTAGCAGACAGCATCCTGAACAGCCCGAGTGGATGGAACATACAGGAGGCATTGGAGGAATGAATAATTCATAGTCCTGTTCTCCTGCCAATGGATCTATGTTTTCTTGTGCCCATACGGTCTCAGTTTTTGTTTTAACAGTAATAGGAGATGTCTGCGCTTCCTTTGGTGGTTCTTGAGGGCAGGCGATAAGCAGCATTTGCTCTGCTCGCAGCAACCGTACCATACACCAGAGCACTTGCCAGACACAGCATTCTTCAGAAGTACTCATGGCTGCATCATTGACAAAACGGCTGGACTCATTCCAAGGCTTGGTCCATCACCAGCACCCTTCCCGGGAAGTTGCTGACACTTGCTTTGTCATAACCTTGCAGCACTGGTCTGGACTTTACTGCTCAGTAGGTGACACTTTTGACCAGCTGAAGCCCCATATTCAGCTACACAATGGGCAGCAAGAGCACAGTTGGAGCTCAAGGCAGCAGCTGACCCTGCTTATCCACACTGTTAGCATTGCCACAATTAAGTCTACTGCTTTCCTTCAGCGGCTGACTGGGTCCGCCCCCCCATCTCAGAGAGGGACAGGGGTCTATCAGAGCAAGAATACCTACAAGAGTGGGACAACAGAACACCCTAGGCATAGGATCTTTTGGGCATTACCAGTAAGAGAAGGTAATGAGACCCCTGAGACAGGACAGGCTGAGGGACGAAGGTGCTACATGAATCCTAATTTTATACATATAATACCTACATATTTGAAGCGAGTTCCCAGTTAGAGATAAAGTACTGTGCATGACCTACTCATGAAACCTTATCCGCAATGGGGAAAACAATACTGTAGCCTGATCTGCTGCAAGCTGTATCAGAGCACCTGTGCTTAACCTCCTCTTAGGGCATCACACTGCACACTGCAGACACACACAGTGCTCTGAAAATGCCGCAGGTCTGGAAATTGTCGTTCTGGTGCCATAATGTCCAGCCCATCTACCAGCATAAATATAAAGTTTTGCTCCGGGATATAAATCACCCTTCCAATTTGATAGCATTTTACATCCACTCTGTGCAAGCGTAACAGACTGCCATAGATACAGGAGAGTGGCAAGATGAGCCTAAAAAGATTAGTAGAGTAACACACTGGTGAATCAGGTGCAGAGACTACACTGTTTGTTAGGGCCAGGAATAGATTCCTCATCATCCAACTCACACCTGTGCTTTTACCACCAGAGAAAGCAACCCTCCGCTCTTCACCTACTGCTCTGGTTTAGCTCAGAGATACTGCTCCACTGTCCTGATTGTTTTAACTGCCTAAGGCTATCCGAGTGTGAGGTTTTAAAGAGACAATAACACAGGAATAAGTTTCACAATATAAATTGCAAGCCATCAGAACGGTGTGACTCAAAGCAGACAGAAATCAAGGGCAATGTGTGCAAATGGCAACCTTACTTACACTTCCAGAAAGCAACCTGCAGTTTGAACCGATGGAAATAACTTCACGTTTTGACCATCCTTCATGCGCTCTACACATTTATATTTCAAAGTTCTCATCTACAACGCAGCCAGCTCTGTACTCAGAGGACTGCTCTGGTTTTCTGGTCTACAAGTGCACTCCCACCAGTTTTACCCTCTGGCCCTTACCTTTTCCAGGGAGGAATCCTGAAGATCTCCCGCTTTTTGGTCAGCTCCTGGTTCACAGCATCCGCGGGTTGACTAGGTTGCCTCCAGCAAGTCTGAGCCGTTTCAGAAGCCAGTCGTTTTCGGATGAGGTGCGTGTGACCAACAGCTAATACACGAACCAGGCAGCCTTCCTAAGCCAAAGAAGTACAGTTTAATCTTAACGAAGCACAGTGCAAGAGAGGCTTTAAACACTGGAAGAGCTACGTCTATGGATACGGTAGGGCACCCGTACCTGCCCCTCACCCTGGGCAGCTCCCTGGCAGCTCCCTCTCCTGTCATCTGGTGAGGCTGAGCCTTCCGACTCTCCACTGTCCTTCTGGATCCCAGCCACAGCAAACACACCGAGCAACTTCACTGGGGCCCACTGACCAAAGGTTCCTCACTGCTACACCACCTCAGCAAGGTCTCAGTTAACCCTTGGAGGGTTTACCAGAAAGTGCTTTATCTCTATTTTCCTGGCCAATCCGCCAATTTTTGAAGTAAGCCTCACCGTTGACTTCGTTTCACCCCCATCCTCCCTCTCCTAACGTTGCCTCCCTATCTCCCCCACCTCCTCTCCTCCTCACTTCTCCAATCATCACACTTTTCTTCTCCAGGACAGAGTGTGGCCTTTGTGGAAGCAGGCCCTTGCCACTGCTACCACCTGCCACCCCAGCCTGCTTCTTCCCCCCACTCCAGTGACCCGACTGCTTTTCACCTCCGTACTGGGCTCGGGCAGCTGCATGACCCAAGCAAGTGCAGCCCGTGAGCTGGGGCTGTACTTCTCCTTCTCTTCAAGTGCTGACATTTAAGATGCCATGCTCCCAAGTTTCACAGAAGTCACGCCTCAAGGTGCCAGCTCCAACACAGAAGTATCTAACATCGTACTCATGTCAGCCTCACAGATCTTACACTCCAAGGTCTTGTCTATACATAGCATTTCTCTGGATTAATTGCATGTGAAGAAGTTAAAGCAAGGGCATTTATGTGTCAGACTGTGTAACAAATGGGATCGTCACATTATCCTAATGAATCTCAGAGTTTTTGATCACCAAAATCCAACAGGAATTCAAGAGAAACATTTTCTTTAAAAACAAAACAAAAAAAATCCCACACCAAACCTATACTGTTTTTATTCAGATAACACTGAACTACAAAAACATTCTAATTAAAAATGCAGATTAAATAACTAATCCTCCCCCAAGAAAACGTTCCCACCAAGATTAACAGAATGACGAATAGCATAAAACCACTAATTAAATCAATGTAACATGGGTATTATAGAGACACATTTAGCACCTCCTGCCTATGTACTGAGGCTTGCATCTACTTTGGAGTTCCTCTTATCCTGAGAAATAGTGGCTATTTTAACAGCTAGGTATTTGTACACCAAATTGGGAAAGACCTTGGTTGTTACCTAGCTCTGGTATAAATTGTTCTAAAGTTGATGTTCCTAAAAATTATTTGCATGTATTCTATTTTCATTATACGCATTTTGTCATGGTTGGATATAGGTTTCTACTGAACTATTTATCAGACACATGCAACCAAAATTTTAAAGAGAGTTTCCCTAGAATCACAAGAACACCAAGAATGCTTTTTACATAGTCAGATCTATTTGTTTATAATTTGATTTGCAAAAGAGTGAGGAACAAAATCATACAAAATAAGCACCTCCCACACACTCTCAACTCCTTCAATGCAGAAATATGAACATTACAAAAGGCTTCAAGCCAACCTAACTTTAGGACAATGCAGTCCCACTCAATTCAGCCCCTTCCCCAGCACCAGTACTCAGGCTACCCAGGGGGCTTCACTGGGAGCCAGACCAAGGAATTTACCAGCCATTTGAATGCTACCCCCCATGCTACTCTAAATGCCTGTTACTCCTCAGCTGTACCACCTCTCAGATCTGGCTCACAGGCCACCGCCCAGCAGGAAGAAGTTCCTTTTTCACAAAAAACTTCATTTCTATGAATTCAAAATGCTGGAGAAACCATACCTTTAGTTACACATGTATCTACACTTGAAAGAAAATAGTCATTGAAGAACCTCTTCATTAGCAAAGACTACGTTGTAACACACGTAAGCAGAGAGGTAGAACTGAAGATAAAGGCTAGACCTTAAAGCTCACATGATTAATACATCGCTTTTTCTGAACAGCTTAAGGGGTTTGTTTTTTCTTTTGTATATAAATTAACTTTCTGTGTTGAGATACTAGTGATTAAAAAGATGTAATGTTTGTAGAAGGGAAAAAACAAACACACACAGTGGTGCGACCATTCAATTGCATATAGAGAAATAGTTAAAATCTAAAATCCACTACTAGGTCAGACTCAGGCTTCCTGAAACAGCACTTGCCCATGCTCGGACTGTTCCTCTGACAGAGACACCAACATTCCTGGTGTCAGCAGGTTGGGGACCACACATTAGCATAATCCAGTAGGACTACTCATCAAATAAGAATACAAAGAACAAGCAAACAAAAAGGAAAGCAAATTCCTGACTGGGAAGTGGTTACTTGAGCATTCCTTCAGCTTTCTATTTTAGTATTTACACTTCACTCCAAAGTGCTCCAAAAAAGAAAGTTCAAGTCCATGCAACTACCTGGTGATAAACTGTCCAACAGAGAAACCAAGTCACAACACTGCTCTGTGACTTATCTGGGATTCTCCTGGAAGGAAAGTACCAAATTTGGAAATAGAAAGCAAGCATCTGTCTGCTCAGAAACGCACCCTGCTCTGGCAGGACTTAGACAGAGGATGATGCAGACTTCACTTTCAGCCGAAGTCCCAATCCGCCTTTTGATGAGGACTTTTGAACCTGCACACAGGCCAGCTGGGACTTGAACACCTCTGAACCTAGGCTGGTGCACAAAGTGCAAAACATGGTAGATTTGGCTGAATTTCCCAAAAGGACTGAATTATCTCAGAGATGTACCTAAGGCACGCACTGCTATACAGTCCCGACCTCCTGAAAAGGAAATGCCTCTCTTCTGGAACAACAACAACAACAAAATAATTGGAAAAACAACTCTGTAAAGCAAAAACTTGCAGTTACCCGAGGAAAACAAGTGATTTCCAAGGCTGGGCACATCCTTTCCCAGATACCTCCAGGTGGGTCCCCTACCTCTACTGAAAACTTCTGGCAAAGCCTTGAGAAGCACATTAGACCTCCAGAGTTTCAGATTTCTTTTAAAAAGCCATGCTGCAACCCAATCGCTGAAGAGGCTTGGGCAGATGCCCACAGCCCCACACAACCACAGCATCTGCAAATGCTTCTGTGGCTATTTATCACCAAAAGCAGAAACGCGTTTAGAATAACTGCCAAGAGTCTTTATTTTTTGTTGTTGTTATCCTGCAATCTGCTTAAAAAAAAAAAAAAAAAAGACATGAAACCCAGGTTTCAAACAAACGCACAACCAAATTCCCTCGTACTGCTAGATCTGTCTTACATTATTAGACTCTCACTTACTTTTTCCTCCATGCATACTCATCCCTGCTTATGTTCCTTCCATTCTGTTCCTGCTAAGGCAATGAAAATGAACCAACTGGGTTTACATTCAAGTTTTTGTGCCTTACCACAGCTCTCAACATTTTTGGGCCAACAGCCCACTGTTAGTGTTTTAAAGATTTCTCACAGCTTGCCACATATCCCTACCATCTACCTTTTAACATAAATCTCTCGACCATTTTCTTATTTTTCATGGTCCCAAGCATGAGTTACAGACTACCTTCTGTAAGCTGTTGAACCGTCACAGACCCACAGACCCATGGGAGGGAATGGTTATTCACTTAGTATATACTTACATGTGCTTCATTATCTTTAAGAGCTCTTCTAACATTTTTTCTGTGGATTTCAGGTTCTCCAAATACTTTTCTCTAAAACTGGGGTCAAATCTGACCTTGCAATATGGCAGGTTAAGCAAGAGGTGAGTTAAAAGGAGCAACTCTTACAAAACTCCACCTACACTTGCTTTATGAAGAAGTACAGGGTACATGTTACATCATGAAGGCAAACTCACTGACTTTTTGGTAATTGAAGGCAGGGTACTGTTGCCTAGCAACTTATCTGATTACCATTTTTTCAAGTATCACATGCACACTTCGATACGTTGCATAATAATGTCTCACTTTTATGCTGCCTAATCCAATGGGGGAAAGAAAAAAAGCGAGGGGAAGCTAACAAAATTAATGCCTTTAGTCTCTTTTCTGGCAAAAGAGAAAGTACAAGATAGTAGATCAAAAAACAGGTTGAAACATTAGTATTCTTGAATTCTATTCCTGCCTTTTTCTGGCTTGCTGAATGTGCTTATAAAAGCATTTTATTTTATCTACTTGTCTGCAAAATGACACTAATAATACCAGCCTCACAGAGACACACTGAAAATTCATTAAGAATAGAGAGATTCTCAGATGAAAGATGCAGTGGAAGCACTGGTCTTAGCACTTACAGCTCTTTAGTACTCCAAACATTCCTAACCCTGGTCCAAAGAATAGCAAATTTTAATCATTGTCATGACATTGTCCAGTCCTCGTTTCTCAAACAAGGACCTCAAACCAAAAAAACTAGATTTCTCCCATCAGAATGTGACACTGTCCTGTCTTCTATGTCTGATATGTAGCTGGGAAAAAGAAAAAAGAAAACAAAAAAAACCTACTCCCACCGCCCCACACACAAGGTCGCATACCCCAACTTGGAGTACTAAGCATTATCGCAACTCTTGGAGTTTGTACGCTGAAAATCAGAGGTGAATCTGAACATGTGCATACACGACATTTTTAGAAATCAACATGCTCTGCTTATTGATCTGATCTTTAAAAAAATAATTACACTCTAGCTAATCTATGAAAGAACTAAGCGTTTAGTTGCCTTTATGGCGAGAGGTATTACCCTGTAATACAAACACCAAACTGAGGCACTGTTTCCAAAAGGATATAATTATCTAAGAGGAAGACTTGGATTCTAGAAGTTGACTTTTTGCATGTCCACAAGTTAAATGCCAACATAATGTAACATAATAAACTGCCTACTTGATATATGCACCTGAGCCTTCCACTGCATGCAACAGGAATGGCTTAGCTGCCCAGGGCACTCCCGGTACCATGCTAGCCTCTGTCAGCTCAAGTGACTGAAGCTGGTGGTTTGGAAACTCAGTATCTCATCTCCATGGTAAAGTATCAGCAGCAAAGGAAAACCAAAAGCAACAACAGCCAAGCTCTATATTGCTAAGGAATCATTGCCTTACCTTCACAGCGGCTCCTCTCTTCCTAGTAGATATTCAAGCATTTTTATAAACTGTGCCCTACATCTTGCGGCTCTTATGCAAGTCCACTTCCAATTAAAAGCTTAATTGGGAGATCTGCCTTGGAAAGAACTGCTGGATCAAAATAAATGAAATCACATTGTATCTATCATGCCACTAGGGGCAACGATATACACATCTTGAAAGCACTAGAAATCACAAAAAGAAATAACTCTTCCTCTAGAACTTACTGGAAGCATCCTTACCATAAAACTCCACTGACACAAAATACAAAGAAAATACACGGGCCAAAGAGTCCCATGGGTTATGCAAGCCCAGCTTTGCTAGGTTGGTTAGCAAGAGAGGAAACAGCCAAATATACCGCTATCATCAGGCACTCTCTGCCGCAAGCAGCGAGGAACCACTCTACCTAGAGCTCTGCGTAGACACAGCCCCAGCCAAGATGTCTCAGCCCAGACTAGGCTGGTGGAGCCGAACGAGTTCGACCATCTTCTGTGCATGTATTCTGGGTGAAAAAACCCAAAACAAAAGACTCCCCAACCCCAGAAGGCACTCAGCAGTACACACAGCACTATGCCACGGCTACCCAAGCTAAAGAGACAGCTTCCCCCTTCAGAAATCTCCTTCATGCTCCCAGCAGAGTCAAGGAGAACAGGACAGAAAGGTGCTCCACAGAAGTCCTTCATATAGGCTACCTTCAATATATGGCACACCTGAGAGCAAAAATCCAGCAAGGAAAGAGTCAAACAGCAGCTTCACCACTCTATGCTATCAACACTTACCTAATGACTACTAATGCTTGGATCTTATGCAATGAAAGCAAGACAGCAGGCATTTGTGGTAGGGAAGATTCCTTCAGTCATTTAATCCAGCTTTGACAGAAGCCTGTGAGGGCAGGGGAGTTTTGAAATAAGGTTGTGGTGAACTCATGTGCACTGACACTAATAAAAATCTAGAACAAAAGAAACGGTAACATAAAACGCTTGTCTCCTTTATGAAATTATTAGACACCTCTGAACTAGTAACTGATAGGTATTCTCATTCAGATATGCCTACAAACAAATCTCTAAAGCAGTCTAGCTTTCATTTAGCCTCTAATGACACGTTAAAGAGCAGCGTGCACCTGCAAATACATGTCTTTTACACTTGTTATAGCTGGACTGCGAGGTGCATGGGCTCTGGCTCGCACTAGACATTATTGGGTGTATCATTTACAACCAGGAATGTAGCACTATGACTAACGAGAAAGAGCACGTTGTTCCCAATTGGCACAGATGTTGATAATCTGTTCCTGCAGAGCCAAAGCCTTTGCCCAGTCTGGCTTTCTTTCAGGACTCTTTCTGGTTGCCTGCACAACCACCTTACCTAGGAGCTCAGAAACCATCTGGATACTCCTGCCTCACGTACCATCACAGAAATGTGAAAAGCAGACCAGCCCTCCGCTCCCCCAATCCAGTCTGTACTGAGCCTGAACTGCTAAGAGCAAGCAACACAGTCAGGCGATAAAGTTACCAGAGAATACTAAAATACATACAGAAAGCAGATCTGAAAAGTAAAAGGGGATCATTTACAAACCCATACCAAGCAAGCCACAAGCAGATAATACCTTTTATGCTGGAAAACATTAGCTACCTAGATGATCAATCTTCTTTCAGGAGTAGTAAAGAAAAACATCATACTTCACCTCTCACCACAAGCAGATTTTATTTTGAAAGACAACTCCCACTTGTATTGTTCAACTCCATGTCTTTCACTCCACATCAAACCCAGGAACACCTCTGTTTGACACTGCTTCATCTGCAGCCATACAGGAACACACAGGACAGAAGGGGCTACATGTAAGTTTGCTCAGGTGCCGTTTCCCCACCTGCAGGACATGGCTCTGGCATCTGAAAGCTTACCAAGGTATTGCAACTGCCTGTGGAGGTGGGCAGTGCCTCCCACAAAAGGCAGGTGAGGATGGGCTTTTCCTGACTCCTGCTGGCAAACAATTTCTCTAAGTAATTGGCCCATTTTCTACAGAATAATTAGCCCTAGGGAATGAAGCACTGCTGCCCTTTAATTAGTCATGTTGTTACCTCTCTTGCCTTACCATGTAATAGCAGGCTGCCTCAGACTGAAAAATGAAACAAAACAACAACTTAATTTCATTTTCTTAAACATGGCACTAATTAAAGGCAATCCAGAAGCAAAGACTCCTAAGGTACAATTGGCAACAATAAAATTTCCCATTACTTCTATGATTTCATCATCAGAACAAGCAGGTCTCCTTCATGCCACTACCCTTTAAGTCTCCTCAATATATTAGGCTTCTCTTTTTCAGGAGCTTTTTCAGGATACTTTCCCTTCATCTTCCACAAGGAAAAACATCTTTCCGATGTCAGAAAGTTTAAGAACGGAAAGGACTCTGCCTAAAATCTAGTCAAACCTCCCGCATATCCCAGTTTATTAAAATTTCATGCAGTTTCTTGCAACAGAGCTCAGTAACTTGGATGAGAACAGAAGTCTTTTAGTCTAAGGAGATTAGATTTGCATACCATGAACAAAGAGCACAAGAAACCATGCCACAGCCAGCGTGGCAACTCCAAAACTGGCAAAGGACTGTTGAAACGAGTCTCACACAGACAACCCTTAGTGTCCAATCCCATGCTGCAGAGGAAAGAGAAAACCTACAAAGTCTGGCCCTAGATTCTGTGGAAGTATGATTCTGAGGATACAAATGACACTTTCCATCAAAGCGCATGATGACAGCAAAAAGATGTTGGTTTTTTTCCCCAGGGAAGAGTGCACAATTTCCTCTCCCTCTCCCCCCCAGACTTCCTCCTTCCTGGCATGCTCAGTCCCCATTTGTGGTTCATTTCTAGCACTTCAGAGGAAGGTAAAAACTAATTTCATCTGGCTAATTACACCATGAGAGGAAATACCCTTCCTGCACACAATGCAGTGTCTGCCCGAGGCCCTGAAGCACTTGAGCTGAATATAGTCATTGTCTTAACCAAATGGATAGGTATTACAAACAAATTTAGGACACTGCAAAACAACTCCGCCTCTCCAGAGCTCTTGATGTGTGGGCGTAAGTAGATCCACAAATTACAAGGCCAAAGGGATCCCTACATCGTCACTCCTTAGGACTTCTCCAAGATGCTGAATTAAAGTATAGATTGTAAAAAGATATCCCAATTTAAAGACTCCAAATGCCATGGAGTTCACCACCTTACCCAAAAACCTCTTCCTGTCTTACACTCAAAGTCAGGAACCTGCATTTCCCTTCAAGGTTAAATTTGCTTTTCACTGCTCGGCACCACATCACGTTATGACATTGTCAGCAAAACTGCAGAGCCCCCACTGTCAGGTATCACTTCTGTATGTATGCAGCATCTAGGTTACTGTGAACCCACATGTCAATAAGCTATCCACAACTCTTGTTTTAGCCCTCCTTGACCATTTCTGTAAACTGCCGTGGGATCTTGCCACAAGAATGCCAAGGTTTGAACTCTCCTGACGAAGCAGCTTGTTTTCTGCCTCCACTGTCACCCCGCAGCAGAGCAGGCACAGCAATACTGGCCAAGGCTACAGACAGGCTGCCAGAGCCCCGGCAAGGCGATGTTATGCAGTCACAAGCAGTACTACCCCAAAATCTGCCTGCCCCGCCATTTCCCTTCCACCAGACTATATTACTTCCTTTTTCAAGATGCTTTGAGACCAGAGGATCTCAAAATGTTTCACAGATGTTGAATAAGCTCCTCTGTAACACTTCTGCTGACCTTTGTTTGGAAAGCTGCTATTGCTACTAGTTAAACCAAATGATTTCGAGTTAACTCTTGTGTTTCAATTTGACGTCTGCTTGTGAAATGCCACCTTTCTGTCCCTCAGTTTCCCCTTCCACAAGCAGGGGGACACCCATGCTCTTCAGTGGGAGCCTCAACACAGAGCTATGAAATTTGCAGACACACGCATAAAGCTCCTCAGAGAGAAAATATCTACTTTCAACAATCTTAATTTATCCACAGTAGCAAGCTGTTGTCACCACCCACAGAAAAACTGACATCCGTGCATGGAAGGGGTCATACCTTCTCACTGGGACTAGGAGCTGGGATTCAGGAAGGACCTTCAGGATGTGCCATGGGCATCAGAGTGTCTTACAGGCTTCCTACAGGGTTTTCCTCAGCGCTGGCTGAAAGTGGCTACAGGCATTAACGATTCCATGTCAATAGGTCTTCCTTTTCTGTTTCCTAATAATTCTATGGTAATTTTTCCTTTCAGGAAAAATTTCCTCTTCTTCCTATTTACCAGCAAACAGTAGCTAGCCCCATCTCTAACTGATATCATACATATATTAATGCATTTGTGTTCCTGGAAACCACAGAACAGAGCTCTTTGAGCAATGTGTTCTTCTTGCAAATCTGCAACGCACACAGCTCTGGCAGTCATGGAGCTGTAACCACCTTGCCTGCGAAAAAATTCAGCTCCTGCAGGGACTGCTTTTTCCCCAGAATTAAGAGGGAAACAGGACAAACTTGTCAAATAAATGATGTCAGAGTACAAAGCTAAATATTTCACGTGACAGAGTTTTACCGCTTCTCCTATGCAATTAAGAGTCTTAACAAGTTTGTACTTCCCCAGTAGTTTTGGACCAGTAATGCCAAACGCTCTCTAGGAAGTCCCAGAATAACGCTCCGACTCAGGATGCGAGGGATGGGCCAGCCTCCCAGCATCCCTGCTCCTAAGCATCCTAGAGACAATTTTCAAAACCCTAGCGCAAAGAACGGGGGACAGAAGGAATCAGATTTTCCATTTCACCAAAATTCAGCTATTCTGAGTATTTTTCCATACCAAAAATGGAACAAAAGCAAGCATCTTGAGACTAATTTAAATAAAAAATAAAAAAAATAAAAACCCCACAACTCTCATTTTCAGCTGATCGTAACATCCACGTCCCTGACTTCTGGGCTTTACACACATGAGTAATTCACCAGGTTGCAGAATAGTCACTGCAAGGACCACAGCCGGTCCCCACCTCCCAATTCTGCTCTGCAAACGCTGGGCTGCTTCAGATCTATTTCTCCTTTCCTGGAATAAAGTTTTGCTGGTATTAATACCAAAAAAATGTTTCAAAACACTTCGTTTTTGTCAAAAAAGGGGCATTTTTCACTGAAAAGCAGCTCCAATTTCAATAACTCTGCCACCCTGCTCCCTCAGAGCCCTGAGCACCTCCCAGCTGGGCCGGGGGCTCCCGAGCGAAACCCCC
>NW_009631318.1:0-1002 GCF_000690535.1 Cariama cristata | reverse complement strand
AGCCTGCGAAAAGCCGGTGCACCGTGGCTCCCTGCGTGCAGCGCTGGCTTTCCTGCCGGACACGGCTAGCGGGGAACTAAGCGGATTTGCCACGCCTCTTACGAAAATAATTTTAAAAGACTTCCTAGGAAAAGAGAGCAGAATGACTCCTCGGTTTTTACGTTGTGCAGGTATTGCTTATTGATTGCCAGTGTGAGCACCTGGCTCTTCCCCCCTGCGTTGGAGACCGGTGCGATCCGTTTGCTAAGGACCTTAAGGCAGAGGCTTCCTCCTGTAAAGGATCCCTTTCTCTGGAGGCGAATTAGTAACCGAGTCGTTAAGGAACGCTTGTTTTGCTGACCAGATGTAGGGATCCTCGGGCAGGCGGGTGAATACATTGTAAGTTCTGATGTAGGAAGAGTTACCTTGCGGATGAATTCGGGAACTTTGTCGTAAGGAAAGGCAGAGGTAACACCTTGGAGGGATACAGTCAGCAGAACTTAGCTTTTGCTTAGTTACGCGGTAAGTCTGCAGCACTTGTGAAAGTTGATGAGTAGAGGGGTGTTCCCTTTTGCCTTTTCATACAGCTCCTGAACGATGTGTGAGAAGAATGAAATGGAAAAGTAACACTCACATAAGAAAAGATTTTTTCTTTTTTGCATATTCTATGATTACCTTGTGGAATTGATTGTAAGGGGATAAAGTACGTTGTTATGGCAAAAAATGATTAAACTCCTATGACCATGTATCTATCTAGATAATGAAGTCACATCCCTGACTCTTAGATACTTTAAGAAAGTGTTTACAAGAACTGGAATAAAAAAGCAAAGACTATCAATCTCATAAAACAATCTCCAGCTGCCTCATGCTAGCACAATTGCCTGTAGGTGTGTGGTGGTATAAATGTCAATTTGGATTGCTGCTTTACTACTTTTTTTACACTGTTGGTTTAATTTGGATTGCTGCTTTACTACTTTTTTTTATACTGTTGGGGTTTTTTTAAGCAGTTCAATTCAAAGCCTG
>NW_009631317.1:0-621 GCF_000690535.1 Cariama cristata | reverse complement strand
TTACCGGCGTTTTGCAGCGTGCCAACCGCTCCCTGGCTCCCGGTGTGCCGTTACCTGGGCCAAAGCGAGCAACCGGGAGGGCAGGCAAGGGAAAGGGGGGAAGCCCCGTCCTGCCGCGGTGACTTGGCGACTCGGGGGTCTCGGCTTTGAACACGGACTGCTACCCGGCCGGGGTGGGATGGAGGAAAAAAGGGCTCCTGGATGAAGTCCCGCTTTCTTCCCCAGCACTGACAACTGCTCCGGGGGACCCCAGAGCCCCGGTTTAGCTCCCGGCGCTCTGTCGGTTCTGTTGTCTTTTTTTCCCCAGCTTGCTGGGTAAAAGCGTTTGGAGAATCTCCGGAGCTTTCGAGTAGGGGCTCACCCTGTGAACGGTACTCACACATATAATTCAAATTTCACAGCTGACCTGCTCTGAAAACCTCAATCAGCTTCTAATTGAAGGGAAAACAAAATATTGCTTCCCTACAGCAGAGCTAACGATTTAATCATTATATCAGACATTATAGCTTTTAATTAGGCTAATGCTGATACTGTATGGAAAGAGATAATTCAACACAGTTCTTGATGAATTCTGTAATTGGGTTAACGGAGGAGCGGTTGGGGGAAGAGACGTCAATATTC
>NW_009631316.1:16778-18162 GCF_000690535.1 Cariama cristata | reverse complement strand
AACGGTTGGACTCCATGATCTTAAGGGTCTTTTCCGACCTCAATGGTTCTATGCCATTCAGTGGTTCTAGAGTCAATCAAATGATTCTATTGCCATTCAATTATTGCTTAATCAGCACTTGGTTACCATTTGATTTTCATTGCATTGTCAATTAATCACCGTTTGATCATTGGTTGATCATGAATAAAAGCCTTTCTGTTAACCCCACAAGGATGGGGTATTCTTTGAATAATTCCCCTGTGACACCAGGACGAGAAGCAGACAGATTCTCAGGCACAACCAGAGGAGGAAAAAAGGAACGTGAAATCCAGGACTGGATAATCCAGGTCCAAACTGCAATTCGGGACCGAGAGAAACCGAAAACCCCAAGAAGCCCTTCTGCAACTCTAGCTGGCTGACACTGCTGAGAGTGACTAGAGGCTTCCCAGGCTGCCTCCTTCAGCTCCTGCTTTTAGAGTGTCCTCAGCCATCCTCTTCTCCCAGCCACCTTCCAAGGCAAAGCCTGGTGCTCAGGGATTTCGAGTTTTTGCTCGGCCTCCAACGCCAGGGCATTACAGAGCTCCGTTAGCTAGATGCCGACCGAGGTGAACGGTGCCAGGCAACAAGCACCTCGGTTCAGGGTGAGGCTGTGCATGAGCACAGCTCTTTGGCCAGCTCCCTTCGGGCTCCACTGCTCGGGAGTGCCTCGGAGCTCAGGTCGCCATCCCCCTGAAGAGCCCTGCCTCTTCTGGCCATGTCTAGACCTCACGTCTTCCCAATCACAGCAGTCAGGGACAGAAGGACAAAGTGCTGCCACCGAGTTCTCTTTTGGACCCTCTAGACCTCCTTTCCTTCCTCAATGCCTCTTGGTTGTCCTCACAGCCATGAACCCCTTTGCTTCCCCAGACCCTGGCAACTGCTCCTGTGCTGTGCCTGCACTGCTGAGGGCACGCACAGCTACTGCTCCTACTTGAGGAACAGCACGGCCAGCTGGGAGTGCAATAGCTGTGCTGGCCTGGGCACTGGTAAGAGGCAAAGCACCCAGCTGGCCCTGGGCTGAGGCCAGTGGCCAGGCAAGGCCTGGGCAGTGGGTGGCTAGAGTCGGCTCAGCAGAGCCACTGTGCTCCAGCAGACCTTCTGCAGCATAGAGGCAAATGTGAGATTAGAATAAAGCTTAGATGTATAAATGCCATTTGTTCATCAGCAAGCATACAACACCAGCAATATTCGTTCTTAATATTTATTCATGTACCCATTCAATTAAAAAGTAGAAAAATCAGCTCTGTGAAGAAATACAAATCTACTGTTTATATATGTCTTCCCTGTTATTACGTATATTCATGAACTTCTTGTAAACTTCTGCTCTGGAAATAATGCATACCAAATATTTGTACAGTAATCTCAA
>NW_009631316.1:16374-16724 GCF_000690535.1 Cariama cristata | reverse complement strand
GTGCTTCCTGCTCGCTCTCAACCCCATTCTGCACTGAAGCCTGAGAACTCAGCTAAAGAACCCTGTGTTGGCTTTATTACATGATCAAATTCTCAAAAATTTTGCTAATTAGCAAGTTACATTTACATTATATAGAGAAAAAAACCCAAATCGTGGTGCAAACATTCAATTGACAAAATAAACATGTACCTATTTAGAAACAAAGCTTAACGTTTTTTTTCCAATATTATTTACTGTTAGATCTTTGAAAGAGTACAATTTCAGAAGTCATATTTTTCTGCAACTTCTTCAAAGAAGAAACATGAAATGCTTCTGACCAGTAAGAAAGACTTACTGTTTTGCTTTCACTT
>NW_009631316.1:0-16348 GCF_000690535.1 Cariama cristata | reverse complement strand
TTCCTGAAAAGATTTAAATATTAACATAATATTATGAGTAGTTTCTAAGTTCACCTCTTTGTCTCACTTTTTTTACATGCAGTAAAGTAACTGGTCCTGTACAATACAGAGGTTCAGTAATTTACCTGACTGGACATCACAACATGACGTTATACACACTTGTATATTAAAAATTGTTACTTCCCTGGCAATTATAGTTTCAAGCCTTTCTAAAGGTCCTGAATTAATTTTTAATGCAAATAAAGGAGCCATGTTCCCTCCTCATGCTCAGCTTTCAGATGCAGTTACCAAGTAACAGATGTTAGAATACTCACCTCAAGCAATAATCTACGTCTGTCTTCCCAGCCATCTTTTTCTCCACTGAGGTCTACTGATCTACAAAATAACTTAGGGCCTTCTGTACAAAACAAAGAACAAATTAATATGGTTAAACACTTCTGAATATGCTGTTGTTTGTAAACCTCATGAGCACAATGAAGTCAGAAGGCGTATTCTTCATATTCCTCTCTTGCCCCCACAACATGGTCGGTTCAAACATAAATGTTATGTATTACAGCCTTGCGTACTAAGAAAAATGAAAGGCAGCAGCAGTTTTCCTTAATATGCTGAAATATAAATTGCAGTGAAACAGTATCTGTTCCATTAGAAGTTCAGCACCATTACCCCCTATCTCCCAAGAAAATTTATGCCTGCTAAGGATTCAGAGCTCAATTTTAACAGGCAGTGTAAATCAGATCAGCTGGATGATTACAGTACTATAACTATATTAACACAATAACTTTTACACATACATTTAATTATAGTTATTCTAACATGTCTCAGGAAACAAACATTATTTATTTAAGGCTGTCCTGATAATTTGTTATTGAAAATATCACAAGCAATTGTTCTGCTGGCCTGTGGGTTGTTGGTGGGGTTATTTTGTGGCGTTTTGTTTTTTTTTTTTTTTTCTTTTTTTCTTTTGTTGATGTTTTGTTGGTTTGTTTGCAACTATGAAATTCATTATATTCACAAGAAAAAAACCCTACATTATTTAGCATCAAGAACCATGTGGGCATATATGGCCGATAAGAATATTCAATATTCTTTGTGATAACACCAGAAACACAGAAAAAAGCTAAAAATAATATATTGTATATGTCTGAAAGGATCCAAAATGTCTAGATAACTTGTCAAGTGATTTTTTAATTGTTTTTTTTTTTTTTTTTTGTAAGCCCCAAAAGTCCAGCCACATATTAGGAAATTATCTGAAAACAGGAAAGCAAGACAGCTGTTCAGCATTTATTTTACCAGGACTTTCTCATGGGACGTGCTACCACAATTTATACCACAAGTAATTATGGAAATTTGCAATTTTTTTTTCCCCTTAAACTTCTCATCTGTGTTTTAACATTAATAAAACATTAACAACTAGGCAGTATTTTTTCTCATTGAATTTCAGTAAGAGTTAAAAAAAAAGGGGGGTGAATAAGTTCTGTTATACCTCTTAGTCGTTCATCATCTTCAGAGAAGAAGAAAAATCTAGCACTTTCTGTCCGTGGTAAAGAGAAAAACCTAGACAAACACAAAGGAATTTTACCATCATAGAAGTTATTGTCAAATTCCATTAACACAAATTAAAGCTGTAATGCTTCAGAGAAACAGTATGTACTGAAGAACATTACTCTGTAGTAACCAAATACAGTCGTCTATAAAAAAAAGTTTCTTAAGAAAACAATATATATTTGAGAAGGCTCCAGTGAGACCTTATAGCAGCCTCCCAGTACCTAAAGGGGGCCTACAAGAAAACTGGAGAGAGACTTTTTACAAAGGCATGGAGTGATAGGACAAGGGGCAATGGCTTTAAACTGGAAGAGGGAAGATTTAGATTAGGTATAAGAAATTCTTCACCATGAGGGTGGTGAGGCACTGAACAGGTTGCCCAGAGAAGCTGATGATGCCCCCTCCCTGGAAGTGTTCAAGGCCAGGTTGGATGAGGCTTGGAGCAACCTGGTCTGGTGGAAGGTGCCCATGGCAGAGGGGTTGGAACTTGATGATGTTTAAGGTCCCCTCCAACCAAACCATTCTGTGATTCTGTGATATGACTTTTGGCCAAATCCACTACCTAACTAAGTTCTCATGTACTGAACTAGAAACTCAGCTTTTATATTCAACTTCAAATCAAGTGTGGTATTGGGATTTCTGACTATTACATTTTGTTCAGCAAGGAATGGTTTCATAAGAAGACTTCCATTGTTCAGAGATGTGGAATGAAGATGTTAGTTTCCCATGACCTGAATGCTGCTATTAATATTCTGCACCCAAGTAGACAACAAATACAAATATAACTTGCATTTCTTTGTCTGTTTCACTTTCTGATGCCTCTGGTTCATCATCACCCTCAGAACTGCTGTCTTGGAAACGTGGATCTTCTTGCCATGTGACTTTTACAGGTTTTATTGTTTCAAATATGTAGGGCTCTGCAATAATACCATAATTTAAAAAAAAAAAAAAATCAGATTATGTCCCTACTTGCCAGAAAAATTTCTACTTCAGAGTGAAATACTTATACTGGAAAAGACATACTTAAGAAAGACAGAAATCTCCCCTCCCGGGTTTTCTGTCACCCTCTTGGCATGTATGAATTTAGTTTGCTTTCTCATATGTTACACATTCACCCTCCAAACTCACAACTAGTATCATCACAGCATAGGGAAAAAAAGTACAGGAGTCCTTCTAAAGCTTGTTGTTAGGGTCCAGAGTTCTATCAAGTCACTCCAACCTAACAATCATAATCAACTGAGTTGGGAGTAATTGTCCCTATTCATATTTTTACCTTGCAGAAATTGGAATAAAAGCTTTATTTCACTGTGAACTATTTTAATAAGTCCATTTGCAAAGAAACCCCTAATGCCTTAGCTTATTCTTTCTGTGTGTTTAGGCTATATTATTTTCATGTAAGTATTCCTGCCTGTAGCATACACAGTCAGTTGCCAGAAACCCAGTTTACACTAGTAACTTAAACACATACCTGAGCCCTTACTACTTCACCTTGTGAAAAGGACTGAGGTTATGAACCTAATGGTACCCTTTTCTTTTAGTGTATAAGCACAGTACTTGTCTGGATGACCAGAATAGAGAAGATGGCTCCTGTACTGCCTCTCTCTGGCAATATAAAAGTTTCCAAACCCAACAGTAACTAGACTGTGAAACACAAACAGTATTTTATTCAAGAGAAAGATGAGAAAATTCTACTTTGGAAAAAGTAAGCATTTGCAAGTTTAAATTGTACTCAAAACACTCGTAGTTTGTGCTAAAAAAAAAAAGTTAAAAAAAAGACTATCCACATGTTCTCCCTTCACAGTTTCCACCTGACACACAATCTTAAGTCAGGTTAAACAAAACCAACAACAAAAATAATCACAAAAACCACCTAAGCAACTGAGGTAGGTGCAATGGAGAGAGACATCTTTTTCTTTGTGTCAATACAGCAGCTAGCACAGTGGCCCTGTTGCCACCAAACAGGATTCTTGTGCAATATAAGCCAATAACTATTCATAACAGCAAATACAAGACACAGTGCTCAACTGTGGTTCTCAGTGCTAAGAACTTTGTCAACTCTGAACTACATTTCCGTATTTTCCACGTTGCTCTAGAGATCTCTTATGTATTCTGAAACCTGTATTATTGTATTCAGAAGACACTGAATGCTTTCTGAAATCAGCAGAAATGTGGGGTTTTGTTGTTTGGTTTTTTTGTTTTGTGGGTTGGTTTTTTTGGGGCGGGTTGATATTTTAGTTAACTGCACACAGTTTATTCCCCACATTACTACTTATTGACTTGATTTCAGATTTTATAGCATTTGATTTTATCTTAAGTTAGGACACCCCAATAATCATGTCTGATTCTGTTTCAATTTTCTAAAGGTACAATAATAAAATTAAGTACATAATAAAATGTTCTTGGATCTTGGGGTCAACTCTAAGATTTTCTTTTGCTCATAATACTCCCTTAATTAACACACATTTTATTTAAAATCTTGTTGGCTGACACTGCTGAGAGTGTCAAATCTGACTTGACTTGTATATCATCTTTTTCTCTGTTTATTTGAGAAATATAGTGGATGACAAGTTTTTCCATCACTGTTCAAAAAACAACTAAATAGTAGTTCCTTCTCAAGACACTCCTTCCAAAATTCCTGGGATACAAGCATGAATCACCTGTGATTAAACTACAACAATCTTGGTAAGTATGAGAAGATCATAATTTTTTTTGCATAATTACTGACTTTTGCCTCTGAAAATCCCCTGGATTCTGAATTTCTATACACTCTATTACTCTACAGTGCCTAACATAAGCTACTTGTTAGAAATTTTACCATTATATATGTTCTGCTGTTACCTTCTTTTATGCCCGACTCCTCCATGTCTCCAAAGAAGGAAAATGTGAAACCACTAGACTCCTGAGCTACGTTACTCCTAACGTTAGGTCCCAAATGGTCAGGTGGGGTAGAGTCTTCTGCATCGTCTTTGTCCCAGGGTATTTCTGCATTTTTTTCTGATTTGTTCTTTGAAGATCCAAACAACTCTTTTAAATCCACAGCAATATCATAATACATTTCTTTAGACACTTCAGGCAGTTTCTCACTCTCTTCCCTCTTCTTCCTTTTAGCTTTACTGAAATGAAATTGTTAAAGGATAGTAACACAGTACATATATTTTTAAAAGAAACGTTCCCTAAGAGGCAACCTTTCACTTAATGTCTTCCTAAACTTATCTAAGCACATTAACGAATAGTTCACTTTTAAGGTTGGGTGAGGTTTTTTGGGAGGGGTGGTTTTTTTTTTTTTTCGCCTTCTTTCTTAGCAATTCCAGGTTCTGGCAATAGGATGTTTCCTATTGCCAGAAATGGGTTTATAAGGCAGCATGACTATCCTTTTGGTTTAGACTTTTGACCCATTTCTTTTCACCTCCTGCAATTTACCCACCCTTCAAGGGTAAAGAGTGGGGAAACATCTGAGGTTTGACTCTAAAGGCACGGACAAGTCTATTTCATAATTAACCACATCCTGACTTTTCACTTAATATGTGATAGCATATAAATGAAGATATTTAGGACAGATTTCTTTTCTGGCAAAAGAAATGTTAAGAGCTAGTATTTTTTTTCTCACAGATTTGCAAATCTTAAAGTCCATGACTTGAAGCAAAGGGATAGCCTGAACGTGAGAAAGGAAGACAGAAAATGGCATGCAGAGAGCAGATGGACTAGAAAGAAAAGATGACATTGCATGGTGTTTTTAGTGGTCAAAATTCTTATTATAGCTTGATTTTAGCAATAACAGAGAGAAATAAAGAAAAAAACCGAGCAGTCTGCATAGTTTCTAACTCAGTTTTCTGCTATAGCCATCTTTCCACGGGAAGAAACATCACAATTACAATTATCAAGCTGTAATATTACCTCTCTTTTTCTGTGGCAGTTGGTTTCCTTTCAAAAACTGCATGGTCCTGTCTTGTGGGATCATAGCGGAGGGCATTAATATCTCTATAAAAACAAAAAGGAAAAGAAAACCCGTGAGACATTCTAAATGCTCAACTGAAAGCTACCCTAAACCTTTAAAATCAGATTCAAATTCACATTGACTTCTTTACCAAAAAAGCTCCAAATCAATCCAAAACCTAGCTGGCATTTAGAAAGTACTGGCTTTAATCAAATTGTAATACTTCATATAAAACATAGATCTCAAGTTTTGTGTGTTATGCAGTAAGTTTATACCTGCACCTGTCTATCTTTTGAGGAGCTATATCAATATATCTATCGTATCGATATATCTATCTATATCTATTTCTCCTAGTACCAAACATTGCATAAATTCCAATAATCCAAGGGGGAAAAAAAAAACCCAAACAAAAAACTCCAAGAAAAAAACAAATAAACAAAATCCCATTATGCCCATCTTTCAAAATGTAAATATTTTGGGGACTTTCAGCTAAAATAGTCTAAGGTTTGGACCAACCTCAATACTAGTGTAGCAAAGCCCAAACTGCCTTATGGCAATGCAAGAAGGTAATCACTTATTTCCCCTCCTCACCCTAAATTAATGCTTATGACATAAATTAACTGCTTTTAAATAGTTACATACTATAACATTAACTGGGTTTTAGAGAACACTGTCATTCACAAAACTTTCTTAAGATGAACTCTGGGGTTGCACAGATTATTTCCCCCTCTGCTTAGTCTTGAGAAAACACATGAAATTTTGTACAGAAATCATAGAATTAAATATGATTGTGCAGCACTCACAATGGTATTTCGCAGTCAGCAGATGCAACTCCAATAGTTACTGTCAGTAAAAATTTACTAATTGTACACTATTGCATTACCCTTAACACTACTAACTTCCGGACCAATTTCTGTTGAAGTGCATAGTTAAATGTCACAATACTTCCAATAGTACATTTCTAAACCTATCTCATCATCCTCTAATAAAGACTAGAGCATGCCCAACAGCAACACATAACAAATTCCTAATCTAATGGAGAAATTTCTCAAAAGCAGAAACATGGATAAATGAAAAAAATAAAAATTCTCCACTGAAAAAGTTTGATGCTAATCACCTGTAGGCCAGAGAAAACAATAACCTTATTAACTGCTATGCAAGTTAGACTCTAACTTACTGACCTGCTGCCCAACTCACATGTTCTTTGTTTAGCCACCTTAAGTTTGTCTCCACAGATAACAGAAATATATCTTACATAGGCAAGGACTTATTAAAATATTAGTCTTCATAACCAACAATCCAATCATTCAAAATCTACTAGAAGAAACTCAAGCAGGCATCTGATAATTTTTTTTCTAAAATAATAATAATTACCAGTTGTATAATCTATTGGGACACTCAAGTTGGGAAATTGCATTAAAGACTGACTTCAAATGCACACAACAGAGAATGAAATAGTCTTCCCAGTCAGCTACACAGAAATTTCAGTTATGAAACACTGGCAGAAATTAAGCCTTCCTAAAATTCCTTGTTTACTGATAACAGATGATTCATACTTGAATTTCTTTGCATTTGTGGCTGTTTTAGTTGGCTTCAGGTGTTCCAGGTTGATATTCAAGAGGCTTCCCAGTATTTGAAGATTTTTCTTTTTCTCTGCAGCAAGCTCTTCTTCCTCATCTGCCTTCGAGATGTTTGTGTTTGCTAAGAGAAAAATAAATACATTATTTTTTTCCATCCTATGACCTGAGTAAGCCTGTAATATTTGATATACAACGTTACTATAGTACTAGAAGAGCTCACACATATCAACATGTCACTTCCTTTACTTTAAAGCGATTTAAGAGGTTTTCTCCCTTGCACTGTAGAAAATCTTTGATTAGAAATGTCATGGGCACCTATTTCATGTGAAAATCAGATCAGTTATTTAACCTGTTCCTTGCTTATATCACATAACTGTGCAACTACTCTGCCACTGATAGATGCTGTACAGAAGATCACATTAAAGCAACATAGTAGCAGGACTAGGCAAAAATTTAGGTTTCAGAAACAAATTCTGAATCTTGAAAACTAGGTTAAAGATTTCTTTTTTGGTAGGGGGGTGAAAAAGAGAAATATTTAAACATTTTTGCCATTTTCAGTTTTTCTCTTTCTGCTATTTAAAAAAAAAAATTCTTTCTAAGGCTGCCAAATCAGCTGTGGACTGCAGGATGACTACAAAACAGTTTAAATGAATGTAATGTTTAAAAAGTTTATTAAAATAAGTCACCTCTTTATGCTGTGAAAAACACAGATAAACACATCCTGGTATCTTGTATTAAAAAAATATTTTCAAATGTTTATTTATCAACCAAGTACTTCTCATTCAGCTATTACAAATACTTTGCAACACACACATTTAAGAAAAACACAGCCAGCAATATATACTATGTACAACCACAACAGAGTTGGGTTATTTTCTTAAGGCATCACCAGAGAAGCAAAAGTAGTCCGTAAGTTGCTTCAAGTGTCCAAAATTAAGGCTCCATGATGTAGCTCTATTATTGTCATTAACCAGGAAATATGAGCAGGTTTACCTCCTTCTTCACTGTCACTTTCAAGGAATCGAGCATCCATGCGAAATCTTTCATCTGTGCCAAATTGTGATTGCAATTTCAAGAGCTAAACAAAATGAAATAGCTCCTATTAAACACTGGAGATAAAAACATTCAGTAACTTTCTTTTTTTACTATAATTATGGCAACATATTAATAACCTTCAGCTCTTGATGCCTTTTCCAGAAATTTCTTTGTATTCAAAGACAACAACATCAGAGAAACTCCTCCCACTCCTCAATACACATTATTTCCTCATGCCTACTGTTTCCTCTATTTGAGACAATTTTATTGCAAGTTTGTCAAAATCATATTCAGGAAGTTTGCAAACATACATGTTATGTTCTTCTGAAGTGGCGTTATGGAGACTTAGAAGAAAACTAAATTACAGTAATGGGTTCACTCACTTTTTCACCAGCTTTGCCTTCAAATTGGGGCTTAATTTTGAATCTCTCATTGTCTGTATCATCTTGCTCATCCTCGCTGCTTTCAAACAGTCTGCCTGAAGTTTTAGGAGGAGATTCATCCTTTGTTAAACAAAAAGAAAATATAGAAAAGCAGCTGTTTACGTAAGTTTGAGAAAATAAATCACTATCAACTTTGTTCAACTTTCCAGTTTATCTGAAAAAGTGGATTTCTACAAGAACCAGCTCAACTTATTGATCCCCGTGCTTCAAACCTTATATTGTATACACACCTTGTACAATTCTGTTCACAGTTACAACTATTAAATTTTAGCATAGGCAAAATATCCATGTAAAAAGTAACTCAGATTTCACAATATGAGATAGGCAAAAAATGCAACTTTCTGATTATGTCAAGGGAGATCAATTCAAAAATATGTCTAATTATACCCTTTCTGAACAAACCTAATTTATGGTATAAACTCTAGGACATAGTTTAAGTCAGTTGATAAATATCAGTGATTACAAAAGGTAAGCACTCCATGGCTTTGAAATGATTTTTCATAGAATTAGAAGTTCTTTTAAAGAAAAGAAAAAATGCAGGGCATGGATTCTAAATATAGGGTAAGAGATATATATGTTAAAAAAGTACTAAACGTGACAAAAGAAGGTTTTTTAATTAAATAGTGAGAATGGTCCTAATCTTACTATGTTTATGAAGAAAAAAAACCAACAAAAGCAAAACCAATGGTTTAAAGCTTTAGCAGAGATGTGGCTAAAAAATGTGATGATACAAGAAGTTCTATTCCAGAAAAAAGTTCTTAATTGCACTGAAAGTATGGTGGTAAAATCCTGAGGAGTCTGTTAAATAACGTCTCAATTAGGTAAGGTGTAAAGAGGAAGTCCCATACAACTTCTCTGAACCCTAACATCACTTTAAAAACAAGACACTGCATTAAGACAGATTCTTTGTCCACAGTGTTGGAAAGAGCAGAGTCCTTCTATACTACTCAAGATAAATCTCCTCCACTTCCTTTGGCTAAAAGCAGTAAAATTTCAAAACTACTTATGCATGAGCCCTATAACCTAAACATTCTTCTTCTTTTAATCAAAGTTTGAATATCTTTTATACAAATCTCAATCCCAACCTTGCAAATTCTCCCAAGTTCTCCAGCTTTCAGATGCATGGTTCAGTTCTTTGAAACCTGTTTTATGTCAGCAAAAAAAGAAGACTCATTCATATGAATTCAAAACTTATCTACTTTTTTCTGTCACTTCACTATGAAAAATAGTCTTCAGAATAGAAGGCATAGTCATATTGGTATGGAATTACCTTACAGAATACTGGACTTTTTCCTAATAACACTTACTTCTTCATGCATATTTCCCAAACTTGCATCTTTCTTCAACATCTCATCTACTTCAGCTTCACTTTCGACATCTGAATTGAATATGATGTGTTTATGCTTGCCTGCTGGCTGGCTATCCTATGTAAGAGTGAAACTGTCAAGTCAAACATATCAAACACTTGCTACAGTCATACATAAGTATCTAAAAGACATTTCTGTGACATGAAAGGCAGAATCTACTATTCCCCTTGCAACTCTAGAGACATTCCAGGAATTAGGTATGCATCATTTTGTATACACTCAAAAGAAAATTGGCAATGTAAACTGAAATTCCAGAGTATTATTTTAAAATATCTTAAACCACATCTATTATTTTCCCTTTTTCTTTTACTGCATACTATTTAGACAGAAGTTGTGAGTGTAATTACCAGATTTGAAAGTGCTCCTTGAATGAATTTCTTCTGTAATTCTCTCTCTTTCTGTCTCTCTTCTAGAGCTGCCAGCCTCCTCTGGTTATCCTCCAACTGCTTCTGTTTTGTACTAGATTCCTTTGAAGCTGTAGCATGAAGACAAAGCTCCTTATTTTCCAGAAGGCTTGTATTCCCATTCTCACATTTGTTAGCTTCACATTCTGGATTTGTATTGCCTACATCCTTCTTCAATTTTTTTGAAAGCAGTTTTGGGTTTTTCAATTGTCGTTTAACAAGTTTCTGTGACGCTGCCGCATTACTATCCATGTCACTGCTCTCATCTTCACTCTGATCAGTACTAGAAGCAGCATCTCCACGCTCTGAATTTTGGTCATCTTGTAAAGAACTCACATGCTCATTCTTTCCTTGTAAACATGGCCTGGAAACAGGCTGATCTCTCTCATCTGCTAAGGAGGCAGCATCAGACAATTCCTTGTGCTGTTCACACTCCATATTTTGTCTCTTTTTACTGTCGACTTCAAGTGAATACAATGGAAAGTTCTTAGACTGTCTTTGAGGCGACTCTTCCCCACAACAAGAAATGAAAGCTTCAAGACCTAAACTTTCTACAGACATCTTCTTTAAACCAGCGGTGTCCTTAGTTAACTCTTTTTCACAAAGGGACCCAATTCCTCTGAAGGGCTGATATTTCAAATGTGAACTGTTTTGTCTCTTGGAGCTTTCTTCATCAGTATTCTCCTCCCCCACTAAAATCGCAGCAACTACGTCTTCAGGACAGATACATTTTTTTTTAACTGCAGGGTGAAATTTAGAAAGTTTTCTTTTATTTACAACATCACCCTTAGGATTTTCTTCCACACTGCACTGACTAGAGCTCTCGGTACCATCACATTCTTCTATTGGTGTCCTAGTGTTTTCAGTAGCTAATGCTTTTAAGTCATCTAACATAAGGTCTAAGCGGTAACAGTTTTGCACCATGGATTCATAATCAGAACTGATTTCAGACTCCCCTTTCTCAGGCTCTGAATAAGAGCTTTCACTATCACTTCTCTTTGTTGTACTGTTAACTGCTGTACTCTGCAAGGCAGCAATTTTGTGTTTTTTCATTTTCTCTTTTCTTTCAATATATTCTTTTAAATTGTGAGTTTTCAGTGAGGAGTCATTTACCAAATCACGATTTTTGTTCGTTAATATTTCTTTATTTTCCACCTTCACCTGTTTAGAATCTTTTAAAATCGCAGTTTTCCTGCTACTTAGATCTGAAGTTCTATTTGCAGCAGTAATTTCATCTGTATCTGCTGAATCATAACCATTATCACATTCCATAGTCTCTTTCTCTCTATGACTTCCTTTGATAGTTTTCTTCATGGTATCTGGATTGCCTAAGGACCAGTGACTATTGTATTTTAATTCAAAATTATCCCCAACAATTTCCAAGTAGTCACTTTCAGTCTCAATGTTTTCAGCTTTCTGTTTTTCTATCTCTTTCTTTACCATTGCTCTGATTTCCTCTTCAGAATCAATGTCACTATCAGAAACACTCATACTATTTTGAGCTGTAACTCCAGAAACATTGCTTTTATCTGATAATAAACCTCTCCCTGATATTTTACTATTAAGAATCCTTGATGGAGGCAATTTAGACTTCTCATTGGGTTTGGATTTTGATCTTTGATCTAGCTTTGGTGAGACTGTGTTTTTTGAATGTGACTGACACTCAGAAGAGAGAACTACTGCTCCATTCAGAGCCTCACTGCCCAGGTGCCTCAGTTTTTTAGGTGGCTTCTTAGTTACAGGGAACTCTCCTTGCCGCTTCTTGTTTGTGCTGTCATCTCTCCCTTCCAAATGCCAGGTAAGCTCAGATATAGGAAGTATATCTGTCAAGTCTGGCTCCAGCTTTCTAAGGTTATGGCAGTATTTTGATGGGTCATATTTCACAATGTTAGTCTGAGTTAAGGAATTAAAACAGCATGATTCTTTCAGCAAGCAGACTTCCAGTCTTTACGAACAGGTTAAAGTCTGCGTGAAAGGACAACGAAGAGTCTCTTTTAATGTTATGACCGTAAGCCTTTAAGCAACTGACTTGCATTCTAAAAAATTTATTTGAATCACACAAACTTACTGCAAGATTTATTTAGGGGATTCAGTAAATCAAGTATGACATAGTAGTCATTATTAAGACTGTTAAATGCATGTTTCCACATATGATGAAAGAAAGAAGGCAATTAATTGTGCCTATGCCCAACCAATAGGAAAAGGATATTTTATTTTTTTGTTGACTCCTAAGGTGTAGGATAGGCAAGACTCTGCCGAATTTACCAACAACCCATTTCTAAAAGAAAAGAAAAATAATGTTAAACAAAAAAGGAATGGAAGTAACCCTGGAATAAAACAAGATGTATACTCTTGGTTAACAGGGACACTAATAAAGAACCCTCTGTGACTAATTATTTTTTGTTTACACTCTTAAGTGAGATATATTTGTACTGTGCACCTTAGCCAGCTTCCTTCTCAAAAAAAGAACAAACCAAAACCAATCAATCAAAAAATCAAATTTCTACAACCTGCAAATAAAGAGTGACAATAAAGAACTGAATTTCTTCACAAGTACTATTTTTAGTATAAGGCTTCTGGTTTATGAATTAAGAATGGTAACCATGCAGACACGATTACTATTATTTTGCCCTTTTCCCCTTTCCCACTAAAAAATTAAAAATCCCCTCATCACCCTCCAAAAACATTGTACTTAGCAAACAATTTTGAAACATTTGTAGTAAATATTTTTGTTGCGTCAATTTGCATGTTCAGTGATTTTGTTCTAAGTCTTACTTTTGTAAGCATGTGTAGACCTTGATTCTGAATGTGCTGAAGCACAGAGATTAGTTCCTGACAACCCAGCTGTCAAAAATGTATACGCTGTATAAAAATAAGACACCCATTCTCTTTACATACTTTTAAGGGTGACATAAAAGTATTCTCAACATAGATGAGTAACAGAGCATTTACTAATTTAACACAGGAGAGGACAGTGTGATCAAGAATATTTCCAGTTATTACAAAGAACGACAGAAGCATTCTACATGTCTACACATAAGGTATTTCTTTAGACTACTTTTCAGAAGTTGGACTGTCATACTTCATGAAAGTTTCTTTACATAAAGTGTAGAGGCTTGACATAAATTTAGATGTAATAAGCTTGTGTCAGATTCTGGGTTTTGTTTTGGTTTAATTCTCTATACATCTACCCCACCATACCTTATGGTTTGGCACCTCTGTACCTGGTACTGCTTTCATGTGAAAGTCTACAACTCCGGCCTTTTTCAGTGATTCTAACAGACATGCTTTGTCATTTCTCTGTGGCTTTTCTTTCTGCAGCTTTGCTTCCTCCCTCTCCATGGCAAGCCTGTACCAAAAAGTACATCATATATGAAAAAAGGTCTGCCTGTGTGCCAAATTATAACTGGCAGTGACCCTCTCCCACAGAACAGTAACCATTTGCTGCCTAAGGAATTAACATATCTGCTATCCTTAAGAGAGTAATGATGCAAAATACGTTGCAGTATCTAATATGCATCAACAGTCTACCAATGTCAATAAAAACTAGAAAGAATAAGAGCATAGCAGATGAAAGCACAGCCATAATATTATCAGACAAACAGAAAAAAGGTAACTTTAGCAACAAGACACATTTTTTAAATTGATTTTTACCTGTGCAAAAAGCTTTCTTTGGCTAACTCAATTTGCAGTGTCCCCCCTTTCCATTTTGTTTTATTTAAAATTGACAGGCCTGTAAAACAAGAAGACAGGAAATGAATATTTTCTACATTAAAAAAATACACCTTAGACTTAACTATGCCTCCTTCTATGATAGCTGGAAGTTCCTTTAGCATGATCTTATACCTCATTACTCACTTGATTTAACTTTGTAAATGAAAGGCCTAATAGCCAAATCGCTACATCCAAAATTAAAGTTCTGACTTCAAAAGAGTCACTCAAGTCTGTACAGTTCAGTTCAAATGCAAACCTGAAAATTCAGATACGTGTACCCTGAAATTTCTATGCTACTGTCAGACAGGCGCTTCTCTACTTAACTTCTTGTATACTTTGAAAAACAGTTAAGGAGTACTGAAAGCCAGAGGGAAAAGTGTTGTACTTGGAAGCTAAGTATCAAAGGTTAGGTTAGCTTTTAGTCGCTCTCAAACAGCCTTCCTATTCTTAATGGCAGTGTTCCCTAGATAAAATGGCATATTACCAATCCCTCTCTTCGGGTAAAGGTATTTTCACCTGCCATTTTGCTGCTACATCTTACACAGGTGGTTTTATAACCCTGCAAGTAGTTTTGTAATCAACTATTTTGGGATTTGTAAAATTGCTTTAACAGAAGCATGCTTTATGTAAACTCTCCTTCTGGGTTTCCTCTCACATCAAATCACTTCTGATGTTTTATGGACTTGATGAAAGTGTTTGAAGCATGGTTCCTATACCTTTTCATAAAAGGGTTAGAACAAACTCATAAATCACCTATTTCAGTCACAAGGAATCTTATTAATCTGCTTACATCTACTTACTGAAAATTCCAGTAAAGCAACTTCCATAAAATTGCAGCTTAAAGAAAATGGAATCAGTATGACAAAAGAATGAAACAGGGTCTACCTTCACTACATCCTGATTTGACAACATCAGATGCATTACCAATAATGTAACTTGGCTCAAAAACATAAATTACTCAGAAAAAAAAAAAGTACTTACATTTTCTAAGATCTGCATCAGAAATGCTGACACTGATGTAAGCAAAAGTTTTCGTAGGGTTCCCTGATCAATGATAAACATTCAGTTAATTTCTATGTAATTTCACTGTTTCCTTTAAAACTGAAAATTAAGCTATTTCCTGAAAATAAAGCACCTCTGAGGCAAAAATTCCATTTCACACTAAGAATTGAAAAACAATTCACTTTTAAAGGATGATGCAAAATTGTTACCTTGATCATCTTTTCTGGTAATAATCTCTGCATCCAAAACATGTCCAAACTTGCCAAATCTTTCTTGCAGTTCAGCCTTAGAAACCGTATGGCCAAGCCCTCCAACATATAACCGTTTTGAAACTTGTTTCTTTTCCATGTTGAAAAGTCAAGCTGTCGCACCTGTAACGCACGCTGCGTTTCCCTGTAAGAATAATGGTTCACTAACGCTTACGTTGTAGGGACTAATGCAATCATAACACCAAATTATGGAACCAATCACTCCATCAGAAATCCTCCATAAAGAACCTTATGAGAACAACGCTCCTTTGCTTTACACTAGGTGAGGTGCTCTGTGTCAGTCCACTACCAGTAAAGACTGTATTGCTGTAAGTAACCAGGATTTAGGTATTGGGTCTTTTTTTCAAATCTTGAAGCATGTGACTGGGTGCATGTCAGTAAGCGTAAATGGCTCTTAGCAGTATAACCTTTCCAAGGATTTTTCTGAGGGGAGGCGGGAAAGTGCAGGCTGCCCACAGCCCCCGCCTCACAGGTGGCCGAAGCACGCGCCGAAGCCCTCAGGAACCGCCATCCCTAAAGAGACACTGAAACTCCCCCTCACCGTCTCCATGTGCGATCTTCGTAGCGCAACTCAATTTATCGTCCCCCCGCATCCCTTCCTAGAGCTCACTCGGAAAAAAGGGTTCCACTTCCTGGGGCCGTCAGATTCTGTCTTGTCAGGCCTTTCGTGTTCTTGTTTCCAGCCGGTCAAGTATAACGCGAACACACGGGTTGGGTCTTGTGACTGCAGACGGTTTGGATGTAACTAACCAGGAAGAAAGGTAGGGGGATTTTCTGCAAGGATATCAGGTGTCCCAGAACTGCTATTTTGAAGTGAATAATGATTGTTTTCACATTTCCTGAGATCTCTGCAGATAATGGGTTCCTATAGGAGCGGAAAAGAAAAAAAAAAAAAAAAAAAGCTGACAAAATAACGCTTTGCTATCCATCTCGATTATCGATTACGGGAACAGCTCTCTTCAAGTGGCTCTGTTGTTTCGGGAGGGGGGAATGAAGGCGCGGCCGGTGCCCCCTGCTCGGGCAGCAGCTGTGGTAGCGCCCAGACCCGCCGCGGGCTG
>NW_009631315.1:0-7493 GCF_000690535.1 Cariama cristata | reverse complement strand
GCAGGGAAAAGGCGGTGAGGGACGGAAAGCAGAACGGCTGCGTAAGAGGGCAAAAAAATTGCATAGGAATGGCCTGGGCACATCCAGGTTTCTAAAAGTCGAAGCCCAAAGCAGCGCTTTGGGTATGCGTTAGCGGAGGAGGGCCGTGCACCCCGGTGCTCTCCCCGGGGCAAGGCCGTGAATGTGCTCCCTGAGAAGCCACGAACGGTCCCGTGAAGTGGAGCGAGAACTCCCGTGAAACAGGAGATCCTTGGAGGCAGGCTCAAGGAGCCTCCCAGGAATCACTAAAAAAAAAAATAAAATATGGAAATATGTAGTCCCTAAAAAAAAAAAAAGGAAATATGTAGTCCCAAGACAGGGCTGTTTACATTCCACGGTGAACTGCAGCTATGGAAGCGTTGATGGAGAGAGGGTTGTGAGAGCCCAGAGAGAGGCACGTTTTGTGCAAAGGAATTGCTCAGGTTTTGCAAATACATAGCTCAATTTTGAAAAATTATACAAAATGGAAATAGAAGATGTAATAAACTTTTAATTAGATCATTCATAAGCTATCCTTCAGTATATAAAAATTCTTCTCATATACAAAATAATATACGCATCTAAGTAGAAAATATGTGAAATACTAGCATCCATATGCTACATCACGCAAACTGATCATTCACTCCAGTATCGTGAAAAGATGCAAAATACTCCATGGTTAAGTGCAAAAAAAAGCCCTGTGCTAAGTTACATCATCACCCCAGTAAAGAATTCCTTTGCAACGCCTGTCAGGTACTGGTTTCTGTGTGTTCTCTCGCCTGGGCAGGTCATTGCATCTGCTCGCACAGGCTGTTTAAAAACCAAGGTAGTCGTGGTTACGGTCATCCTGCATAACTGCCCCCTCTAACACACGAGGGATTCCAATAACCCGCTATAAGGACAACAGAACCACAACCAAGAACATTAATTTTCTGCAAATTCTCTCCTCCTGTCTCTCTAGACAGAGAGCCTTCCATGATTCTCCCCGTTTAAGGATAATCAAGGAGTTTTCATCAATGAATGAGAACACTTTGGGGCAGAAGTGATAATACAGAGAATTGGTCTGTTTATCTCCACTGCTGAGCGTGAGTCATTCCTCCACTGCAGCTTTCTCCACCGGTTTTTGTGCTTGCGTTATAAAGCAGTGACTGATTTTCATTATCGACAGGGAAGCACAGAAAGATACACAATTTGCCTCCCTCTGAAGTGACTCAAAGAAAAGAGACTAGGAAAAAAAAAAATATACTTAAATATTAGACAAGACATGAAATACAGTAATTCAAATGATTCCCTGCACCCTCCTTTCAACACACAGTTTTCACATATATGTATTTGGGCTTGCTGCACAACAGCAAGTGTTTTATGCATAAGACATAATTATAAAAGCCAATTAGCATCTCTTCAGTTTGAATTAAGGTTTTCAGTAAACCTTTTTTTAGCTTGTACGCTATGCAGAGACCTTACGTTTCACCACATAAATTGGTTACACAGATGAGATTATCATTAAAATTATGAGCTTTTAAGCTACAATTAGAGAAAATGTGTGATCTTACCTTGGCTTTAATAAACCGTAAATCTCTTATTCCCTTATAGAAAACATTTCCCAGTCTGCACTAAAGATACTTTAGAAGAAATTCTCTAAAAAATAAGTGGTATAAATGCTTTTCGATGCTTTGGGTAGGAGCTAAAATTTTTCTGGTAGAACTCGTGACACAAAACGGCAGCCAGTGCCTGGTTAACAAGAACATACATCACTACACACCACCACGTCACGTTGTGAAATCCAAGTGTGACGGCCATAGATACATATATGAGGAGCTCTGCAAAATAATGAGGGCAAGAAACTCTCTCAAACCAGTCTCCGAAAGGTACACTGTGGCTCAGACTTATGACCTTTCCTGCAAGCAAACAGAAAGAAATCAGTTGAGAACAACATGCATTAAACAAACTTTTCGATTCTACTCACAATTACAGAACAATGTGCTCGTTACAGTTATCATCATCATCCACCTCCATCTGATCTGGCAGCTTTGCACTTCTAAATGAAATAAGGTGCCACCTCTGGCTGTTTGCACAAATACAGAGTAAGGAAACCTATTTTTAGCCCACATGGAGACAAAAGTGAGGTCCCCGAGGGGTGGCACAAGTCCTAAGAATTAGCATGTGTCTGTCCTTAGGATATTAGAAGCTAGACCTTCATTTTAAGTTCTCTAAAACTATACATGAAGACACAGATACTCCCCCACCCTATTCAGCCATCGGATCTCTTTTCCAAACGGCCTCATTGTCTTTTAGAGAGCACCACACTACAGGAACTGAAAAATAGTTATGTTCTAAGGTATTAGAAGATACAGAAGCCTATTGAAACAACCAGGAAAAAATTACCTATGGAAATCATTGGCAAAAATGAAACATCTTACCTGATTTACTTTTTCTAAGATTAGCTAGAATCACAAGGCATCTGTGTTGGTGAAGAGAGGCCCAAATGTACATCATAACTCCTACGATGTGATACCAGCAGATCTGCACAGAAAGCTCTTCTCCGGAATGAAATATGTTTCATTAATATATGGCCAGGAAATACCTTCCCAAGCATCATCCCAAAACATTGTATACATTTTTAAAATGTTACTGTCTTACAAAATTCCAGTAGTCAGCCTCCTATCCCTTGAAAGATGCTTTTAAATCTTGCATCAATTAAGTGTTCAGCTGGTAGTTCATTTCCCTTAATTGCTCTATACTAAAAATAACTAGTTTTTAATCCAGTATCTTGATGTACAACTGATACATAATTGGTAGTCTAAGACCTCAATATTCAATGCTGTTTGTAATTCTTATCATCCTAATTAAATATGTTGTCATGGCTCAGGTCAACATACCAGTACACAGTTGTTTGTCTTATTCACAGTGAGTGAGATACATACATACACCTACATACACACACACACACACACAGTGTGAAACATTTAGGCCTTCAAAAAAACGTTAACTGTATTAAGGATGATTTCCAGTGTACAAGCCCCAATACACCATCTCTAAGAATCTACAAGATGTGAAAAGTAGAAGACAGGTCCAGAAAGAAAAAGGCTTTATCTACACATAGAAGATCTGAAGGTTCTTTTAAAAAAAATCACTGGATTAAACTAGAGCTGATGCGGTTGGAAGTGGTTAAAAACTTCACTAAAGTTACATACTTGGTAATGACCACCTTATAAAAATTAGGCACAGGAGAAGTGCGACAACCAGCTCCTGGTTCATCTGTGCAGGGGAATAGCAGCTCACTTGTGAGACTCAGTGGAATATGTTGGCAGAAACAAGTCATGTAATTCAAACTTCTGCTGTATTAATGGAGACATTATAGCACTAAGTCAAAGAAGAGACTGACTGATGCGAGGCAGAGCAGTGGCGAGTTCTCAACAGAAGACAAAGGAGGTGGCCAAGACAGCCTTGCAGACTCACCTTACAAGAAAGCTTACAACAAAAAAAACAAACTCCAGTTTGACAACTGAAGTTACACAGTGGCATTTGAGAACTGGTACCTATTACTGTCCTTCATAAAGGACAGTATCTCAATGATCTGATCGGTAATGATCCTGAAAGTATCTGTGTGAGATGTCTTTCAGGAAATAACAGTGACGGTTTACATACAAGTGTGTGTCAGTGTCTGTGTGTCTGTGTTTGTGTATAACGCTGGCTGATTATGCAATATAGTGAAATGTAGTTGCTTTGAACTATGCCAGTATGTATTTTTACGTCTCATCAGTAAACACATTTCTCACACAAGCAGCCCTGTACGAAACCATTTGCCACGATGGAAAAAAATGGGAGCAAAACTGCATCTTAGATAATGACTAAGCAGGGACTTACCATTCCTGATGTTAGCAGGCACTTGACATAACACAGTTGAGCCAACAGCGATGTAGTAACCAAGTCCAAAGCAATACTGCACGATGTGAATGACACCATTGGAAAACACGCTGGTCCAGAGGCATTCTGCAAGTCTTCGACAGCTATGCAGCCAAAGCAGCAGGAGAACCAGGAGCACAGAGAAGTGCTCACTATCTGCTTGCAAATAAAAAATAGCAACTTTGAGACAGATAGGAACAATTTAACCCCAACAGTGCTTCAAAAAGGCTATTTTTTCCCCTCCCTGCAGCAAAATTTTACCCTCATTTTAAATTAACTGAGCACTGGGGAAAATATTTGTACATGTGAGGCACTGCTGACCACAGCAAGATTACTTCTAGAAGGTGCTGATGGCTCTGTCTGCTAAAAGGACTGCTGAAAGCCATCATAGCCATAAATTAGAATGATTTCTACCTTGAATAATGAGAAAGGGACTTGGTATTCCAGGAAAGTAATTTGAAACTTAGTTTAAAAGCAGCTAATGAAGTAGCACTTGAAGAATACAAATTCAGCACAGGATGGTAGTGCAGCTTTCTAATATTTACACGGCTGCATGATAACAGCTGGAATACTTGCCTATGTCCTCACTCTGAGAATGTCTGCCAAGAGCATGGTGCACGTGCTGAATCCATGATGGGAGAGACCCTCCGAGGAACTCAGCTCGGAAAAGCCAGATCAGGAGAAAGCCGTTCCAGAGCACAGAAACCACATAAAAGTGAGTAAACCACCTGTAGGAACAAAAATGGTCTTCATTAATGTTCTCATAATTCCTTAGCTGGAAATGAAACTGCAGGGTGTACTTGCCTGATGGTACATTCCCTTTTAGTCCCCAAATCAGTAAGTACAGAACTTGGGACTCCAGTGGTACCAAGCAGGAATAACCCTAATGTCTTCTTCCCCCAGTGAAATGCTGCCTGGAATAACCTCTAACTTAGCTTACCTTACTAACCATAGCTGCACTAAAGAGGAGAAAGTGTAAACCACACATTGCAAAGGTATTCCTCAATGCTTAGAACTAATTATGATGTGCACAACTTTTTCTTTGTAGTTTACACCACTGAAAGCACATCCAAATGATTTTTTGGGGCATTTCCAGGCTGTTGTGCCTAGCAGCACTCCCACTTTCCGCAGTTCTAGTGGATGCATTTCATGTTGTGTTAAAGTTCTTAAATGACAAATGCAGATGGTAAAAGGCACCCAGAAGTAATTACTCAGCTGTACACTAAAAATTCTTGTCCCTCTGCAAATTCAAGGTCTGCAACAATCACACAGCAATAAAGGAGAGACCACCAGTACCACCGGGTGATGACAAGGCAAGGCAACATGTTTTTTTGAAGAAAACAAAGAATCCCCCAACCCCATAATGCACTTATAAAAGCACACTATGCATTACTGAAACGAAAGACATCACAGTCAAGACAGGTAACTGGATGGGGTTAAACAGCCTACGATATCCAGTTCAAACTAGGAGATCCAGTATTTCCTTTTGCTTTTAAAACAAAAAGGCCTTCTGGCTATGAATGAAAATCAGGACTTCTGAAAACACCTGCAAAGAGACAAAATATGTACCATGGGAAGATGCTGATGGCCTTGTCTTGACAATGCAACTATTGGTACAAAACTAGGATATAACTGTATAGTCAGAGAAGACTGTATTTCTCTGGAACATGCAAACTTTTCTTTTTGGGGAGTGTAGGGGTACAACACCCTTGCTTAGAGAAACCAAATAAAGTAACTGCCTCCCAAAGCGGCATGAGTATCTCTCAACAGCAATACAGAGGTCAAGTCAGAACCACAGAGGTAACAAGCATCCCTGCATGCTCCAGAGCGCCTTGCCCATTAGGCATTGGTAGCCCCTTCAGACAATGACTTCTCCTCAGTTCCTTCTCCTACCAAGCAGACAGCAACATTCACTCTGCTGATTTGCAACAGCAGAAGTAAAATTTAGCCCCTCTCCCTCATTTTCTGCTTAGAAGACAAATAGAACTTGTATATCGATAAAAACTCATTGCCACCTGCAAGTTTCCCTGCTGTCCTGTTACTCAGTAGACTTCTGTCTCATCACTCACCAGAGAGCTTTCTCCACACGCATTGCTTTTTGCTACCAGCACACAACAAGCCCTACCAGCTTAGCAGAGACATGCCCTGTGAGCTTTCAGCAATCCCAACTACGCTGGGGATGTATCTGACCTACAGAGCGATCCAGCACTGCAGTAAGTACATGTCTCCTCATCCCTCAAAGAGAGGAATGTTCACTATTTGCCAAAGCAACCCAAAAATGAATCATAACATTTGCCAAGATGGAATGGCATTGTTAAAAACAAGCCCAGGCTAGTGAAAATAAAATGCTTGTTTGGAAACAAGATGCAGATGAATGGAAACAGAAGATGCTTCAATGGCTACCTTCAGGATCTTCGCTACTTTCAGCTAGCATGGTTACGGGTTCACAACTCAAGTAAGAGAATTGTTTTGTAGATATTGAGAGCTTGAGACCAATTCCCTGAAAAAGCCACATTCTTCAGACACCATCTTCCCTAAGAAGGGATGGTGGGAAACTTCTGTTGGAGAACGGTCAACTCAAACAAGAACCTACTTAAGAACATGGCACTTTGCCTTACTCTGCAATTAAGACAAAGCCTTATGAGTCCTTATTTTTGCTGAGGGTACTGCAGAGCTTAAACACATCTCTGGGTATTTTCTGTAACCAGAAGCCTGATAACCAAGATACTACATTACAACCTTCCCATGAATAACATGCTGTGTCACAAAACTTTTTTTAACATTTGGTTTGAAAGCTATGTATATAAAATGCATCAGTGATAACAAGATAGTTACATTAGGGGTGATCAGATCTTTGGGTTAAGTAGCCTCCCAGTCTTGTCCTGCTGGTCTTGCAAAATCCTGTTGCGTCTATGTTCAAGTCAAAAGCTAATTCTAGTCATGAATCTCAGCTGATCAAAAATTATGAAATCCCAGTAACGTCTAAAAAGCGGTAAATGGGTCGTCCCCCCCCTTCCCTCTTTTTTCGTCCTATTAAACATCTCTTAAGAGATGTGTTTGGATAATGCAGTGGGTTTTTTTGCCTTATTAGAGACTGTTCATACAGGCTCCAGATCATTATGTTAACATACTACAATTAGTATCCTAAGTCACCTTCTAAAAAGAAACCTTGAAGGAAGAAGACGACGACTGAGAATTGGTTTAAGAGAGTAAACCTGCAGTATATTTGCATAGTCGCAGTTAGACTCCGGAATCCGTACTCCCAGGTGCCTGACTGGACTTTTGCAGGAAGGTTGGTTTTGCAGGTGCTGCATAGGACTGGGATTCAAGGGATTTGGGTTTTATCCCAATTTGGAACATACGGCCTCTGTATCATCAGTCTCTACGCTCCTCGGTTCCCCATCTGTAAAAACAGAACACCACTTCTACAAAAAAATTTAGCCCAACTCTATAAAAGTACACAATGCTATTTTCATATGCTGTTTATTTTCTACATCTTCAGTTGAATTAATTGAAACGCATATACGGTTATCCTACGCTACCGTGGCATAAGGCATGCTGCGTTCCGG
>NW_009631314.1:3541-15476 GCF_000690535.1 Cariama cristata | reverse complement strand
ACTTTTGCGCTCTGGCCCCGGGAAGCAGCAGGCAAGCCTGGCCTTACCCCACGCCCAGTGTCCTTCCTGAGGGACAGGCACAGGCCCCGGTCCTCAGACGCCCCCTCCTCCCCCCACAGGCCCCGACAGAGCAGCTCGCACGCAATAAAGCTCTGCAGCCAGACAGCAGCGTGGAGGGATTGGTTTTTATTTCAAAAGACAGTAAGACAATTTTTCAATTTAGTATCAAAACACTTGATAGGGTTCTTTTGTCCAGATTGGCCCCTAAAACTGCTACAACCAAGCAGCATGCTCAAACCACAAGCCACATACCGCGAGCCTGACACACCTCCACACTCACACCTCACAATAACTACACGTCAGCAATACACAGCAAGATGGCTTGTACCTTATTAAGACACTAAGAGCACTCCTGGCCAGGAGGGAAGGCCTCAGTTCCCTCCCTCAGGGTAGGCAAAAAAACTTCAAGAAAACAAGGCTGTTGTACTTAAGCTGTTAAGTGTAACCCAGCAATGAGCGATAAAGCTTGGTGCATCAGCACTTAGTGAAGGCAAATTCAACCCCTGTGTAGCAATGGGTTAGAGGGGCCATGGCTACCAGGAGAGGAAGTGATCAACAGTGAGGGGGAAGGGAAGGGAAACAACCCCTGTGAAGGTTCAATTGTTCAGATAATAGGCTTGGCTTTAAAAAAAGTCTCCTTTCACCCAAGTTGCTTCTGCACAACAGAGAGAGTTACCTTAAAGCTGAGCAATTGAACTCCTCTTTTGGCAAACAGCTCCTAGAAAGCAAATTTTCCCCAACAGGCTTCCATCCCTAGCCCAGCTACTCTGATTCAGTGGCCCACAGCCAGAACCATCACACCCTGTTTCCTCCCCTGCCAAAGCAGGGTGGCCCAGAGCTGATTTAACAGAAGGTTAATACCGAATTTTAAAGCCAAGAGCTTTGAAGTGTAGCTCACCAGCCTCACGAGTTATTTGGAATGTTTACAATGGTTGCTACAAAAAAAGGTAGTTACAAAATGTATACATCTCAAACATGCTCCTCAAACATTATTGCATTGTTTATTTCCCTTAATAATGCTGTTTGAAGCTCTGCCCAACCTGATGGCCTTTAACCCTGAGGCGAAGGAGAAGATTTGTGTTTGGTCAAGTTGGCAACAGAAAGTAAACTCTGGTCCCCAAGGGTTAGAGGCCAGCAGTGGCTGGGCTGGCCCCTCCAGGTATCGTGTGGCAGAGGCAGTGGCAGGGATCCATTACATCTCATTCAGGTCTAGCAGGGTCTGGTCCAGCATTCTTTGCGTGCAGAGATGCTCCTCTTTGGTGGATTTCAGTTTATCTGGCAGGAAGCAAGGGTCAAGAGTTACAAGTCAGCTTCAGACAACCGAGAAACCTTCGCCAAAGAAAGCTTGCGCTAGCCCCTTCCCAGCACACTGCCACAGCAAGTCCTCAGACCGGGGGTGCCTGGCTGGGTGCAGCTAGAAGCTCTGAAGTTACCTGGCTCGTTTGTAGCCCTTGCCTCTCGCATTGCCGGTGCTCCCGTTCGGCACGGTCACGATGTACTTTTAGCCAGTGCTCTAGGCAGTGTTTTGCATGCAGGTGCCTCCGACTGTAGCTAGCTTTCCCCAGGGCTTTCAACACTTCCAGACAGCAGACCCCCGTGGCCCAGCAAGGCACCCAAGAGCAGCATTGAGGTAAAACACTTAGAAATCACCCCCCGGAATCACAGCTGGTTGTGCCCCCCTTCCCCCCAGCACAGGACAGAGAGGCCAAGCTGGTCACCGAGACCGTGACTACCTAGCAGCAGGGAGCAGACAACCATGCCTCAAGGACAGCAGGGAAGAGGCTGTTTTCAGTGAAGGGCAGGCAGAGAGCAAGTAGGAGCAAGGGTGCTGCAACGCTGCCCGAGACTACAGGCAGCTGCACAGTCGATTCTCACATGTTCCTTAAGCCAGGAGGAGAGCTCAGATCAGCAACTAGCACTCTAGGTAGGCTTTACTCCAAAGGTGAGCCCACCCTTATCACTGAAGAGATCCACACGCTGGGACACTGGACAGACAGGCTGTAGAAAGATGTCCTTTAGGTACAGGCAGTTTCTCAAAGCTGCTCCCCAACCTCCCCAGGGTCCGAAACTGTGCACAGAGCGAGAAGCAGCCTTCCTAGAGCACTAGCAACTGCAGTGTTTAAAGACTCCCTGCAGGCACTCAAGACACAGCTTCATGCTGTGGACTTTGGGACTTGCTGTCAAGATGTCCATGAGCTTTCCCAACCCATTCTGGGGCTCTGCCGCCGCACTGGGGCCAGGCCCCAGGAATGACTGCTTCCCCCAAACCTTCTAGGTTAGGACTCAACTACATAGCAAAGTACTACAGGTGTGCAGTGTCTTACAGACCACAGGGTCGGTCATTTATTGTTAGAAGCCATCATTCCATGCAGCAGGAAATCCTACAGTCATTCAGCTAACAGTAAATTAAGTTGTAGCACTTCACAGGCATCTTCTAGCAGACATAAGCCTAACTTCACCCCACCCCTCTCTTGGTGGGTGCAGCCATTCTGGTTCCATGGAGGACCCAGGCAGGACCCCCTGGACAAGTGAACAAGACTGCTCAAAAACCAGCCAAGTCTGAGGGTTACTTCACCAAGAATAGAGGTGACCTTTATAAAAAAACCCACTCAAATAAATTAGAGGATAAATTCAAGTGCCCCATTAAATAGCAGCAGTTGCATAAAATTTGCAAGTCTGCCAGTCTTAAGAATGATCAGATTTCACTGTGGTCCACAGCACTGGTGGTCGCAATAAGCTTGTTTAATGGTATTAGTGGGCCCCCTTCTCAGTCACACAGATCATGCAGCGTTAACTTCAGCTCATTAGAGAGCAGGCGGTTTTTCTCAAGCTGGCTGTACAGGTGCTCTGCAGCGGCAACAGGATTAGGGGAAACAAGAGGAAGAGAGAAAAAGAGAGAAAGGGAAGGTTAGTAGAGTACCAAGATGAGCACATCAAATAAGCTGTCTCCATTACATGTGCCTCTGAGGATCAAGTCTAGACTATTACACAGGTAAAGCTGTGGAGAACAAAGGTTTGTCTTACTTGTGTTTCAGCTCAGGAAGATCACAGAGGAAACCAAGTGTGGACAGAAATGGAAGTGCTGCCAAGGGTTTGCAAAAAGGCAAAGAAAGGAAGAGGAGAACACCAGAAGAGGAGCCTGCAGGCTCGACTGGGCTGTACCCAGGTAAGGAGAGAGACTTGTGATGCGCTTTAAGCCTGTGGAGCACTTTGCAGAAAGAAGTAGTCCTACCACAGCCGAACCAGAAGCACCTTCCAGAGTGAGCCACACCACAGCAGTGAGATCGATGGGGTTTTAACAGTAGGACAGGGACACCAGAAGAACGGAGAATGACAGCATCTCACTGACCTGGGGGACATGCCTTTGTGCCATGCTAACAACCCACCACACCTAGACAAGGACTGAAGGCAGTATCTGCTTTGGGCACAGAACAGAGGAAGTTCTGGAGCAGTCTCCTATTTTACACCTGCCCCAGAACAACTAAATGAGCGGGGCACAAACTGCCATTGCATCTGACAGCCTTCACCTCCCACCTAGTCCCTGTCCTTACAGCCTCGCAGGGCTCTAGTGGCCACACTTATCCCCAAGGCTGGTACCAAGCAGATATGCTCATCAGCAACTCCACGGAAAGGGAGAACCAGTCTGATCCTCTCCCAGGACTGAGATGGCCACTGTCCTGCCATGCAGCCTGTCAGCCACAACCAGCCACTGCAGAGAACCAATTCAGCATCTGTCTCTGCCCATCTACACAGACAGGGTCCTCCCAACCTGTCAACTCCAATTCCTGCACTTGAGGGAATTCCAGGCAGTGAAAAATCCTTAAATGACAGCTTCCAGCCTGGCAGAACTAATCATCACAAACTGTAGTGATAAACACAGTGTGCTGCCTCTGCCTGATGAGCAAGCCTAAAGCACAACAATTCTTCCTGGTGTTAGTCTTCTTCTCAAATCCTTGTACTACAATGTCCCCAGGAACCTTGGGCACCCTCTGAAGGGGATCTACACCATTCCTCATTGCTTTCAACCTAGGAATATTTTGCTCTTGGACAAGACCTGGCCAGGTAAGACTCAGGACACTGAGTCAAGCAGTTCACATGGAGCAGACAAAACAGGTCTCCCTCTCCAGAGCAACTCAGCCCAGTCCCTCCAGCATGACAGCTACACACAAAGGGGAAAGCTCAGCTTCACCCAGCTACCCTCAGCTCCTGCTCTAGCTGCACCTCACTCCGCAGGACAGAGAGTAGTAATGCTGATTGATTGTCCCTTCTTTAAAGCCACTGGGGGACCAAGCAACAGCCAGAGAAGCCAACAATTTCTGTCCAACTGCAACCTAACTAGAGGTTGAGGAAAGCTGTGGTGTAGGTACGGTCCATTCTGCCCTACACGGGAGCCTGCCTTGCACATCAGCCACTACTGCTGCTAGGGACTTGCTCTCTGGCCTCTATGCTGGCTCTGAGCAGGTAGGCTGGGCACCCTGATGCCAGTCCCCAGACGCAGGTGATCAGGGCTGGTCCTGGGTTTCCAGAGTGGTAGAGGATGGGAGTGAACTGCAGTCAGAAGTACCAGGAACTGTAGGCTGGTGCAACAGCTTGCAGCCTGCAAGCAAGCATTACTGCTTGTAGATAAGGACCTGACGATCTACCCAGATGAGAGAACAGGCTGACTGAAGTGATTAGCATGACCCTTCCTAGACCTCAGGAACAGCTCCTCAACATGGAATGCTTGCCCAGGTCTCCTGGGGCTAGCTCCAGTGTTCGGCCTGCTCCCTTCTCCACCCAGCCCACAGGGCAGCCTTACCAGCCATCCTTGCAACCTAGGGAGCTCCAGGACCTGCATCTCCTGGTCAGCTAATCTGCATTTGCAGCACTCCTGAGTCAACAGCCCAGCTCACAGTAACCAGCCTGCACAAGCCTAGCAATCCAGTCAGACCAGAAGCCTCTCAAAACCCCCCAGGGCAGAAGTTGCATCACCCACCCATCCATCCACCTACCACCCAGCGTGGAGTTCCATCAGGACAAGCAGGGAAAGGGCTTGCCACAGCCCAGCCTTCGATAACATCACTTGCAACACGACTGTGCAACGGCAGAGCCACCAGGTCCACACAGTGCGAGTCAGTAATAAACTCACAGCTCTCCCATGAGGGCAGAGGCCATTTCACACGGGCAGGGTGCCACCTCCCACCTGGTAAGAGCTGGCAACTGAACACTAGGCTGGAAGCCTCCACACACACTGACACTTGTGACAGAAGCCCTGCCTCTCCCTCAGGATCTAGACTCCCTACTCCAGCTGCAGGTTTGGTTTCTGAGGAGTTACAGGTTCTTGCTTCGTGCTTGCAGGGCACAGTTATTGCCCCATACCCCAGGAGACTCAGACCACCATCTGCTAGATCTTTCCAAGCTATTACCCTTTGAAATTCCTTGTGGGAATGCTCCCTCCTTCCCCACCCAGACCCGGCAGAGAGCAGATAGCCCTGACACAGAAGACAGGGTGAGAACAGGCTGGGGCAGCTCAGCATGTCTGGACTATCCTTACTGCTAGTGCCATTTGTGTGGTGAACGGAGTGACACAAACCTGAGGAAACCACGGGAGGTGTCCCATTTCATCAAAACTCTGTTCATGAAGGGCTCTTCGGGCACTGTGGCAGATGAACCAATCCAGAAAGGAAAAAAGTATTTGACAAGCCACCATGAGGCAGCACATACAGTTACGAGAAGCTGATCAGTGTTTGTGATACCAGGGCAACTAGCAATCCACTCAGACCAGTGGTGACGCACGTCAAGTGTTGCAGCCAGCTGCAGTGCTCCGTGTAAAGCTCCATGCCACAGTCCCAGGAGGATCCTGTCACTCTCAGCCCCTGCACAGAGAGGGCAGGACTCTGCAAAACACAGATTCCCTGGCTCGGATGCCCACAGCCCTACTGCAGTGCATTCTCATTCCTGAAGCAAGGGGCCACACATCATCCCCCTGAGACACAGGCAGCACCTCACACCCAACCAGTCCTGTCCAACTGGAAACCAGCCAGAGCTCACTCGATATTTATTAGTTTTCACACCCTGCCAGTGACCTAGTGACTATCAGGTGTGGTGATTTCCCATTGCAAGCCAGCATTTGGCAACAGATGCTGACGAACACTACAGAGCAGGCAGGCGTCAGGAGTGTCTTCAGCCAGGCTGAAGCAGGCACAGCTCAAGGACTCCCTGCTACAAACCCCAGCCTCCTGTGTGACCCTACAAGAGCATGTTGTGCACCAAGGCACCCTCTGCAGAGCTGCAGTTCACATCCGTGAGCCAGTAAGACACCCAAAGGGAAAAATCCAGCGTGTTAATGAAGTCTGTGTATTCCACCAAGAGTGATGAGGGTTACACTGGTTTGAAGGCAACATTGAAACAGTTACTCTAAAGCAGCAAGTGCTCACTAGTAACCCATTTCTCAAAAGCACCAGCCGTTCCATTCAATTTATACAAGAATTGTTTTCCTTAAGAAAAGTGACATCATGCTCAAGCAAGAGGCAAGAGAAATACAAAAGGAGCTTTATGGCTCTACACAAGATATGCAGATGAGAACAACATACTCCCAGCTACACCCAGACATTGAAAGGGCAGCCCCTCAGAGCACAGCACTGTCTGGCACATCGGGTCAAACAGAGAGCGCTTTGTTTAGGAGCAAGTGCAGCATAACTGGGGGGCTGCTGCTGCTGTCAAGCTTCAGCATCTTTACAGCACTCATTCCCAGGGATGCCCTGTGCACAGTAACTGGAAAAAGGTACTGGAATTCAGAGTGAGATGACGAGAGCGTGAATGCAGGGTGCAGATGCAGAACAAGCCACCAAGCAGAGAGGCAAATCCAAAGTGGAGTTTGGAATCACAAGAATTATCTGTGTGAGATAGAAGGAGACACTAATTTTAAGAGAAGCTTAAGTGTTTGTGCACAGCAAACTTTGCTTAGGGAGCTTTCGGACACTAGCGTTAAGGCTCTTCCTCCGCCGTGCAAGTACCTGACCTCTCCTTGGTTAGTGGTAAGGACTGTGTAGAGCAGCTGTTAGCAGAACCCACTGCAAATCTGAACAAAAAGCCAAGTAGCAAAGTTGCAGAAACATATGAGTTCAGCTACTTCCACAGATCAGTTCATGATCCAGTCCCATCTCAAGCCTGTTATGGCAATTCCTAAGGAATCCACTCAAGCGCTATCCACAGCCTCTTCCAGGAGGAATCCCAAGACCATGGCACAGCGGCTCCAGCAGGCAACTAAGCCATGTTACCTTAGGAAGCCTTTCCCAGTGGGACTGGGAATTGCACTTACAGAGTTCAAGTCAGAACCCTTTCAGGCCAGCACAGCACTTAGTGTTACACATGCAGATCACAAGGACCTAGAGTTAGAGTACAGCATGCTGCAGGGAAGCCTCCACAATCCTCGAGGCAGAGATCTGTAGAAGTAACCTAGACAACAGTGCCATTGATTCTCCAACTATGAAAAATCACAGCAAACCAAGCAAGCTCTGGCGGTCTAGCCTGCTGAAGCAAGAGGCAAACACCAGCCAGCTCATATTTACATGGAAGTCATGTCATTCAGGGCGTGGTCCAGTTCCTCACTAATTGCTTTGTACTTCAGTTTCTGGGCATAGAGCTCATCTAGAAGAGGTTTAGGAGGAGAACAAAAGGGAAATAATGAGGGAAGGCAGAGGAGTTCTTCCAACACCCTGGGGCAGGAAAAGCGGTATGGGATTCATGAACAGAAGAAAATGAAGTTAGATGTGGAGCCATCACAACAATGAACAGGAGGGTTCCAACAGCCTGAGGACAGTCTGACCAGCAAGTGCCTTCCAGGATTAGAAGCCAGCTCTGAGGGGGGCAGAGTCGAGAACTCAAACCACATCAGCTTGCGAAAACAAGCTGCCCAGCTAGGTCAGCAAGAACCACTGACAGGAGCAGCAGCAGGGAAGGGCAACTCCATCCACTTAGGGAGAAGCCCGCTACACCTAAGGAAGGCACAGATCGATTGTGGTGCTTTGTTCTCACCTTCTGTGTCAATAGAAAGAGCAGCGTGGGAGAAGTCAGTCACGTAAGAGTCCTGGGCATCAGAGGGAATTCCCATTCTGTAGTACACAGCTAGACAGGGTGAGCCGAACAGACAGGCCACCCCTGTGTTCTCCATCACATAATGGAGCAGACAGGCAGATCACCCACCTTCAGGGAAGGAGGCAGTCCTGAAACTTGTACTGATGCACTCCTTGAGCACTGCGCAGAGCTGGCACAGACTTCACCCAGCTCTGGCTGCCTAGGCTACAGTACAGCTAGTAATGTTGTTAACGGCTTCAGAGCCCAGAGAACTTTGTCAGTTGTCATAAACTAGGTCACTTCAGCAGCAGGGCTGGAGACCAGAGCCAACTCTCAATCATGGATTGGAGGAGTTTTTGCAGTTCCAAATAAAAGCTTGTCCTGGATCATGAGGTGGCTCCGATTGCTGCTTGGCTGCAGTTCTGGAACAGCTCAGCTGACACCATTGCTATTTCTAGATTAAAAAAAACCTCCTGAGTGACTCCAGACAGTAAGATGTGGCTTTGAATCTCCAAGACCTGGCACTAAAAGACCAGAAAGGTTCATGCTGTGGTGAAGGCAGGAGGCCTGCAAGAGATTTGCTTTACCACAGAACCACTCCAGCCACAGCTATCCACAGAAGAATCTGGCCACAGCCCCAGATTTAAAGGGAGGCAGTTGGAACCTTCTCCTTCCACAGCTTGGGGAAAGGTGGGATTCTGCAACAGCCGGCCTCAGGAGTGCTCCTGAAGTACTGTGAAACCAGGAACGGGAGGAGGAAAGGAACCCATCCTTGGCACAGGCTGACCACCACACTGCATGGATGAATCTTCTGGTGATTTAATCTTGGAACCAGGACTGACACTGGAGAGTCCGAGTCTTCACGGGGGCTGTTTCAAGACTCACTGACTACTGTGGTTGACTTGCAGGCACACTGCAGCAGCCAGCCATGCGCATGAGATTCTGCATACAAGTATGTTATTGTAACCAACTCCTACTGAGTTCAGGCATTTTTCTCCTATGCTAATCCTTAAATTGGATTAAGCTGGAGCATTGGAATCCAGTTACATTCCTGAGGACATCACAACCAAGATACACCAGCTGTGCTGTCACTATCAGTCAGACAAGGCAAGGTGTTTGGATGAAGAGCATGAGACCTGCCACAGCACAGCCAGGGAACTGTTTTCAGAGTAGATACACAGGTTACGACTTGAGCCCAGATGCACCAAGCCTCACTTTGGAGGTTGGGTTAGGTCATGCTCCAAGTACTGAGGAGCAGAGCAGTGTCTCCACTCCCCAGCTATCTGGGAGACAGCCTTCCTCAGCTCCCCACTCCTCACCACATTCTTTGGCTTCCCATCCCCAGAATGTACCTTCCAAATCATCAATGGTCTTCTCCAGCTTGGCTACAGACCGTTCAGCAAATTCAGCACGGGTCTCTGCCTGCCAGACAGAAGAGAGCCAGTTAGTACAACAGCTTTAGGATACAGCAAAGGAGTAGAGAGGCACCAGCCTGAAGGCATGAAGTCTCCCACCCTCCACATCTCTCCCCAGTCAAGCTGAGGACAGCTCACCCAGCTGGGCCATCCCAACACGGTCACTCACCTCTTTGAGTTTATCAGTCAGGATCTTGATCTCTTCTTCGTATTTATCCTCTTTTTGAGAGTACTATGGAAAGAGGAGAGGAGTCAGCAATCAGCAGCCCCAGGTACCTCCCACTCCAGAGAGCCCACAGCTACAGAGGGAGACTTGAACTCCTCACTGCAGTGCACATATCCACAGAAGCTTCCAGCTGGGAGTTGTTCACATTCCTACCCTAGTCCAACACAACTGGGTCAGGCAGCAAATCCCACATCATGCACGCAACAAACTTGGGTGCAGAAAAATTCTCATCCCAGCAGCATAAACATCTTGCTGATAGAGTCTGCCCCAAGGCAGGGAAGGGCAGCCAGACTTCCCACACTCCCAGCTTCTACAGTCAACATTAGCCCTGCACTGAAATCCGTTAGCTCTCCCAGGAGAGCAAGCGCAGCTCTCCTTCCTTGCTTAAGGCTGCAGTTGTGTCATTTCCATCCCAGTGGGTGCTCTGCTGTCACACACCCTCGTAGCAAAACAGAAATTTTTCTGGCCCTTGGACAAGCAGCCCTACCTTCTCAGCCTGAGCCTCAAGAGACTTGAGATTGTTGGTGACATTCTTCAGCTCTTCTTCCAGCTCGGAACATTTACTGTGGGGTTTTGTAAAGAAAGGAGGGAGAAAAAGGAAAAGAAGAAGTGGGAGGGAAAGACAGGAGAGACAAGAAGTGAATCCATGTGCAGGGAAGACCAGGAAGTTCTTCAGGAGACAGTCTACGATCAGACTGGATGGGATCCTGCTTTGAGGCACTTGTGCGGAAAGCAAGTTCCCTTCCTGCCTCCAAGTTCATATGGTAAGTATTCTGCCAGCACATGCGCAGGGCACTGAGCTGAGCAGCTGAGATGTGGACACAGATTTCTGGCAGATCTGGAGTCTTCAAGTGGAAACTGTATGTTTAGTTTGCTGTAAGGAGGGAAGCTGTTCTGACGGACAGATGGATAGCCACCACCACTCAGACAGGAATATTTATGGGCAGAGAGGACAGAGCACTCCAGGAGAGAGAAAGACGCAGTTAAGCTGAGGGAAGGAGCGTGGCAAGAAGACCACAAGAGTTCTGGTTTAATGGTTCGAGAAGGGAAAGGTTAGTACCTTTTCTTCGGCAACAGACAGACACTTCAAGTTCTGGTCCATCACTCTGATCTGCTCCTGCAGCTCCCGGCAACGACTGTTAGTGACGGTCACACGATGGCACAAGCCAGGTGGGGGCAAGGGTCAAAAGGAGCACCAATAACACAATACCGCAGAGCCAAAAAGGGGGTAGGGGAAAAACACAAAAAAGTCATGGTCATGACATGCATGTCTGGGCAGGAAGCACAGTACTACTGCTGCGTACACACCAACTTTGTTAGACAAGGCCCAGAGTACAGAGAGGCCCTGACCATCTCCTCAAGGATCAGCTAAAGCATCCAGACACGTGAAAAGAGCCCAAACGCCACAATTTGTGTGTCTGCTCTGAGCAGAGGAAGTCCAGCTTGCTGCCTAGCAGTGCAGGAGTATGTAGTGGTTACTGCAAATATTTTAAGAGGCCAGAGACCAACCTCAGCCATTGTTCTGCCCTTTGACATCCCGCATGCCACTTCAGCTCTCAGCCCAGGAGGCCTCTGCCGCTTTAGGACAAGTGCTGTGCACTCACGTGCCCCGTAGCAACGTGTAAGGATCTCGTGACCATATGTACAAAGCAGTGCTGGTGCATAGCAAATGGAGAAAGATTCTCCGGCCTCGCTAACTAGGGAGTCCCTCCATGCAAAGGGGCAGAACAACTCCACAACGAGGCAAATCACATCATTGCAAGCTTCACATCCTCAGTGGACCTAATCCTGTTCCGAGCAGGAAAGCGCTTCTAACTCTTTAATCTGAGGATCTAAGCCCACCCTGTGCTTCAGGCCTTGTGTAACAAGGTTAGAAATGCTATGTTAGTTCCCATGCAAAGGTAGACGTGCCAGTTGCATGCAAGCAGATTACTCACGACTCTGCAAGCTCAGCTCTCTCTTCAGTACGCTCCAGATCTCCTTCTATGATCACCAGTTTCCGAGCAACCTGGAAGGGAGAACTGGAGTTAAGAGGGAGGAAGGAAGATGATTTTGTACTTGTAGGCTGTGCAAGGCAGTAAAGTGAACGCCTGCAGGAGTAACTGGAGCTGCCAGAGTCTTTTGGCTAAGGGGAACACTGATGTAGCTCTGCTGAGAGCCAGCCTCTCCCCCCCTCAGG
>NW_009631314.1:1155-3527 GCF_000690535.1 Cariama cristata | reverse complement strand
GAGGAGCCGCCTCTCCTGGCCAGGGTCAGCTGTACTCGAGCATCCAAGGGTCTCACCTCCTCATACTTCCTGTCCGCCTCCTCTGCAATGTGCTTGGCTTCCTTGAGCTGGATCTCCTGCAGTTCCATCTTCTCCTCATCCTTCAGAGCTCTGTTTTCAATGACTTTCATGCCTCTGCCCAGAGAAGAGAGCACAGGGAGGGGAGACGTGTAAAACAATCCTGTACAAGCCAGCAGCGTAATGAGTTTCAGAGCATTAACAGCGCTCCCCTGGGACCACGTTACTTCCTTATGAGCCACAACACCTCCAAGTGCAGAGGGTAGTACAGAAAGGCAGACACTGCTGGGCTGATGCAAATACAGCAGCCTCGATTGCTCAGAATTAACGGTTCCTTGGAGCATTACTCCAGCAGCTCATTGGGCTCCTGGACCAAGAGAAACATGGTGCTGCCGAGAAGAAGCAGCCAGGCTGTCTTAGGGATTCCACATGGCTGAGCCAAGCGCTTTCTGAGCTGGAATACAGGAAGAGCCAAGTCCGTCTTTATGGCAGGACATCAGCTGGGTCAGGCTGCTCACTACAGCGTGTGCAGCAACAAGCACATCCAGCTGGAAGTGGAGCACTCCCCTCTGAATCACATTGCCAGGTCAGGGGATGTCCGCCGGAAGGGAGGATGCCAGCAGAGGCAGCACGAAGAGAGGCTTCCCCACCAGCAGCCACCTTTACAAGTCAGCGGTGTCCCAAAACCCACTTATTTCTCCTCCCTTAGAGGCAGGGATGCATGGTAACACACAGCACTTACTCACTCCTTAGCCTCAGGTTCCAAGATACTCGCTCACGGCCAACAGTGTTGTTTTAGTTGCTCCGCGTAAGCGGGTACTGACTCCCACATCCAGCCTTGATGTGGTACCTACTTCCAACCCTCCAGGAAACCCAAGAGTTTGATGGCACCAGGCCCTCAGGAACATATCTGAAATGTTTGACAGAGTGAGAACAGCAGCCCTTGCTCACCTTTCACTTTCATCTGCAGCCTTCTCTGCCTCTTCCAGCTTCTGCAGAGCTGTGGCAAGGCGTTCCTGGGCTCGGTCTAGCTCCTCCTCTACCAGCTGGATACGGCGATTCAAAGATGCCACTTCTGCCTCAGCCTAGAGGGAGCAGATGAGAGTGACTCAGTCTGTAGCAGCTTTAGCAGTTAGCGCAGGGCAGCTGAGGTCTGCTTTCAGGTCAGCGGCAGACCACAGGAAGCCAAAGTAAAGCCAGGGTGCTTTATCCACTCTCCTACAGAGGCCGCGCTCCCATACACTTGCGTGCATGTTAAGCTTCGCCACACTTCACACGCACGCTTTGTCCATGCAGCAGTCATCCTGAAGGTTTCTTGCCTGTCAGCTTGAGCTGGCATGACAGTTTAAGCTATAAACACTACGTAGATGACTTATGCTAATGGCTCTTCTCCCCAGCTGCTGTAATCCTGCCAGGCCATCAATCACAGTCCTATTTATCTACCACACCACAGCTCTATGACAACTTCCATTTAGCACAAAGTCAGTTTACTCATGTGATCCGGACATGAGCATTGCTTGAAACAAGCTCTCTCATCAGCAACGTGAGAAAGATTAACAGGTTCAGAGGTCTGCCAAGCTGTGTCAAGGCACTGGCAGGCCAGGTTTTCTACAGCACTGCCCTGACCTGAGGCAGCAGCAGGGCTCAGCTGATGGCTGTAGTGCCCACAACCCCAGCGACTCAAGCCCCAAAGAGCCAGCTATGCTCTAGGCTTCCTTTCTCCCAGAGATTCACCAATAACCCGGAGAAAGAGCAAAAGCCATGTCCAGTCTTAACGCAGGTTGAAGAGGCTGTTCCCCAGAAACAGCCACCTCAGTTCAGTCATACATACCAGGAGCTAGTGAAATTGCCGAGAGCCCACGGGCGCCACGCGTTCGCCAAGAGCACGACCACAGAAGTGACCGAGGCTTTAATGAATCGGCAGAGATCAGAAGCCATCACCCAGCCAGGCCTGTTACAGCAGCACTGCCGTCAACCACAAGGCATCTGCTCACAGCCTAGTCCACATCAGCCCTGACCAGAGCCTGTGGGGAAGCCTAGATGCTTTGGGGACACCAACACCCCCCGAGCCATGCCAGGGGAACCCAGAATCCTGCTCTCCAACAGGATTACTGCACTGGTACAAAGATGGACAGGGCTGTAGCCACTTCTACAGAGACCCATGCACAGGCACATGCCAGGCATATATGAAATATCCCAGCTACTTGTAACAAAGCAGCCTGCAAGGATACGCTGCTTCTAACCATGCCCAAGGAGGGAGGAGCAGAGCGATGAAAGAAGCCAGTGTTATAGCAGGGTCCGACACGAATCACATC
>NW_009631314.1:0-1124 GCF_000690535.1 Cariama cristata | reverse complement strand
AGAGGCTGTCCGAGCTGGCAGCAAGGCGCTCAGCACCCACCCCCCCCCGCCCAGCATGTTTCAAGAGCAGGTTGTGAGAACCCAAGTTGAAAAGGAGCTCCCTTGCTGGCACACCCTGCCCTTCACCAGGGAAACCCACAGCACTTTGATGCTCAAACAAGGCAGTGCTGCAGCGGGCTGCCCCAGAGCCAGCCCCACCAGCACGCTCCTCCAGAGGAGGAAATGGTCTGCTCGAAGAGGAACAAAATGACACGTTAAACAGAGCTGGGAAGGAGACTGCTCAACACACACGTCTTTTGCCTATTAAAAAGGCAACAAGCTGTCAAGGTGGAAAGTCTCCTCCTTCTCCCAGAGGACGGAGACACGCCAGGCCTTCATTTCCTGACCCCCTCAACCACATCATTCAACCGTGACTTCCTGCAGGCAGCGCTTAACCCATCCAAAAAAAGAACATCCCTGCTTTTAAGGAACTGCCTCTCCCCCTCTGCAGAAGGGTCCTTACACCTCCCTTTCTGCTTCTCCTCACCGAATACAGCTCAAGCTGTCAGGCTTCGCCGGAGCACAGGGTGACACTTCCAGGCAGCCCCACAGCACACTTCCATTACTCCGTGCTTCCTTCAGGAAGGCAGCCCTGAGTCAGGGAGCTATCAGGAGCTCTGCAAGCCAAGGGCAGAGCTCACCTTGGCCTTCAAGGCCCATCATTGCTTCCCCAGGCCACAGAGATCTAACAGGGACATTCCTCAGGACCCAGGGGTCAGACCACAGGGTGAGTACAAGATGCCACTACACTGGGAGCGCTGATTCTCTCCCCTGTAGCAAGGCTCCAGCTAGCTGGGAGAAACACGCATGTTCCCATGACAACACCGCTATTCCAGCTGAATTCCTTATGTGGCTGCAAAGAAAGAGCCCAGCTGAGGTCTGGGAGTGGCCTCATCCCACCGCACGGCAGAAGCTTCTGCCATCAGCCTCATCACGGACATCAGACTTGGGCACTGGGGGTGAAAAAGCCTCCGCTTCACATTTTGAACAGAATCAACAGCAAAATCACTGGGCAAATTTGTAGAGAGTCACGCTCAGGCCTGAGCCAGCCACCTGCAAGGATCTGCCCTGCGTCACCCCATCCA
>NW_009631313.1:0-7140 GCF_000690535.1 Cariama cristata | reverse complement strand
CCGTCGTTCAAAGCACCGTCTGCCCTGGCCCCGAAGCCCCCAGATGTTGGTCCCCCTCCGTGGTTTGAGAGCTGTTTCGTCATGGTGCGAAACGGGGGAAAGTCTGTCCCCGTCCTCATGTGAAACTCATCCCGACACCATCTCCCTCCGCAAAGAGCTCTTCCTTGGCACGTGCTCGCAGCCCTCAGTGCCGCCCAGCAAACTTTGCTGTTTTCCTCCAAAAATAAAAAAAGCAGCAGTGCTTTTCTTCCCTTGGAAAACATACGGCATTAACTATAAACATAATTACATCTCATGCATACCTGGTGTTTTTCTCCCTTGTGAAGCACTGCCAAAAATAGTTATTAATAGTATTAATAAAATAATCTGAACTCATGGATTTCCCTGCCCCAGCCCATGAAACCCTCTTTCCCAAGAGCGCCGCAAAGCTAGAAATTTGTGGAGTCGAACGCTGGTTTTGTTCTTGTTGCCCAGACTAAAGATCGCGTCAAAGATATTGCAAAACACAAATTTATTTTTCTTAATATCTTTCGTGCAGATTTCATTCCAAAATGCTGTACAGTCAGATAATGTAATTACAGAGCTAAATAAAAACAAAGGGGCAGGGGAATTGGTGGGGACGTTGGGCAAGGGAAGATGTTTTCCGAATGAGCTTAGAAGGGTTGTGGGAAGTCAAAAGGCAAAAACGACTCATGAGGCTCTTTCACCCCCAGTGTCGGTGTGAAGAGGAGCCAGAAGGAATCCCCCGTGGACCAGAATAAAGCAAAATCGGGTGTTTGTTTAATATAGCTTGATTTGGGAAAGAATGCCGTTTTGATGTGGAGTTTGCAGGATGAGATACCCTGGTATCTCCGGGATAATCCGGGAAACCCGATTGCTGCCCTCCTTCCTGAAGTCAGAGCCTGGAGAGAAAGGATCTCCACCCCTGTGGGTACCATCGCGTCTAAGGGCCCGTTTCGAGCAGTCGCTGCGTAGGTTTAAGCATCTTCAGCTATGCAGAATCCATCACAACTCATGGTGACTTGGCCAACTGTTCCTCACCTCCACCGCTGAAAAAGAAAGCCGTGACCCGCTTCTCGCCTAACCCTGTTTTGCTCCCGTTCGGTATGTTTGTAACCTGGAAGAGCCTCCTGCCATCCCGTGGCCGTGAGCCGCGTCGGTAAATCACCCCTTTGCCTTCTTTTGGGGTCTTTCTTCCCTCTGGAAGGGGGGTATTTGAGCTCTCCCAGCTTCCTCAGCCCAAACTGTCTCCTGTTTCTTCTGATCATGGACACAGAACGGATGCAGGAATCAAGCAGCAACCGGGAAACTGCCAGAGACACCACCCGGGGCTTGGTTTTGACATGTGTTTTTAAAATCGCCTTGCAGTCTGCTTTGGCTGTCCAGCTAACGCAGCCATTGCGCTGGGTGGTGGGGTTGGGGCCCCACGGGAGACAGTTGCCAGTTCTTGGTCAGATCGTGGAGTTTGAAGCCTTCCTCCTGAGGGATTTGGCTGCTGGTTGGTCTTGGCTTTGTGAAACCGGCCCTCCAAAACCAGCATGTGTTTCTGCTCCTGAGCATGGGTTTCATGCTGTTTACATGTCACAAATATCATCAGGTGGTGGTCCTTCTGCCTGAAGAACAGCCCGGTCTCCTTTGTCGGGGTGAGGTCTAATGCAGAATTTCTACAAGTTGAGACATTTTGAGTTAGGAAATTCCTATTGATTAGGTCTAAGGAATCACAAGGATGTTTTAATCCTGGCAGGAGGACATACCCGTCGTGTCACTCAGGCTGAGGTCCCTCATGATGAGGTGGCCTTTTCTCCTGCATGGTTAGGGACGGACGTTTCGGCTGTGCCAGCCTGCCACTCTGGTAGCATTCGGTGGGCTCTTCTGTCCTGACTGGTGCCAAGTTTTTGCTTTATCTCTCAAAACTTCCCCATGAGCAGCGACCAGAGCCTGAAAACCCACATCCTTTCTTTTTTAGTGCCCTCAGGCCTTCCACTGGGTGACAACCACTGATGAACCCATTCCAGCCAGGAGCTCTCCCCACCACATTTCAAACCTGACTTTCCAATAAAGAACAATCGCTTTTCTCTTCTCATTCCAGTTCCCAGTGTCTGTGGGCAGAGGACACAGTGGTGCTCACACTTCCGCAGGATTCTCAGCCTGGAAGCCTTGAATTCCTCCTGAGACCTCGGCATCTGCGCGGCACTGGGCTTGCCCGAGCTAACTCAGTGACTTCTCTCTGCTTTCCTACCTGTAAAATGGGGCAGCAGCAACGCTTCCCCTTTCCCAAGGAAGCCCTGTAGTCACTGCAGACTGGGAATGCCATCCTGGTAGGAACCAGGAGCAGGTTCCCGGTAGGAACCCACCTCCCATTTGCTGGAGGAGGTGGGGTCCCGGCTGCAATAAACTGATGTGATAATACGATTAAAGATTGCTGTACCACACATACGTATGAGGGCTGGTTCTGCAAGCTTGATAATCTTTTGGCATGCTGCGTTTGCATGCATTACCCCAGCATGTTTTTAAGGCAGGCAGCACAAACAGTTTCTATTCTGTACGAGTGTCGCAGCCCGCGCAGCATCCATCACGAGGTGATGGAGCGTCCTGGGAGTTTGTGTGCGGCGGTGTAAGGCTTCTGCTTGAGCTGTTGGGTTAAGGATGTTGGTAATAGGAGAAGGCTGTTGGGTGAACGAGTCAGGGGGAGATGCCACTCAGTCCCTGGAAAGGGTGTTACGGTGCACAACGAACTCCATGTCGCAAAAGTGCAGCTGAGGATGAAGTTATGACACACGAGAGGCAAAGCCCGGTGAGGTGATGAGGATTCTGCGTAAGGCACTTGGGCTGTTTCCAGCGAGGAGCCTCTTTGAGGGGTACGTGCTCTATAGTCTGGAGGAAGAAATTATTGACAGCAGTCTGCTCAAGTAAATCTAGAGCTCACGATCCCCTTAATCCCATCACAGCGCTCGCTTATCTGCACCAAAGGTTATCCTGACGGGACGCGGGGGATCCCTCTGTTTCAGTGTCCACTCTGAAGTTTGAACCCTGCATCCAAACCGCTGAAGTCGAGACCCATGCCGGGGCGAAATGCTGAATGCTTCTTGTGCGCTCCCATAAATAAGGCAGAATCGGCAAACCACAATCAGGAAATGGCAAAAGGACTATTTATAATCACTGCTATCTGCAAAGAAAAGAAAAGAGAAAAAAAAAAATCCCCACTTCACTCTTCCTGACCCCAGCGCCGTCTATTTGCTTCCCTCTGAGGCATTAAAGCTCATCAGAAATGTTTGCCTAAGGAAGCGTTGGGTTGTATTCGTTCTTGTCAGCACTGAGCTGTGATCCCTTTCGTCCCCTCCTTTGCCAGGACCGTGTGTGCTCTGGGCACTCGCTGTCAGCGCCTACAGATCCCTCTAAAGGATCTACAGTGATCTTCTGTCCAACACAGAGTGGTGCTCCCTGCAGTGGGTTGGTACCAATAATGCCCTGAATAACCAACTGTGTGGAATAGGAGCCCCCAAAATATTTGGGTTTAGGTACAATACTTTTCCCTGCAGGACGATTAACAAGTTCTTCGTTTGCATCTTCAGAAATCGCAGCGACCGAGTTGTTAGGATTGGCTCTGTTTGGGTGATGACGATAAAGCCCTGTCCTGGGGAAATTCCGGTGAAAGCCATAGCCTCAGACTGCGGAGCTGATGGTTTCAGATGGACGTGGTGCTTTGCTCCCCCTGTTCGGAGTGGTTTTGTGAAGAGGCCGGAGCTGTGCATGTCTCAGGACGCAGCTGAATTTCAGGAGCAAATGCAAGGGTGTGGCAGCATTTATAAGCATGTGAGCGCATATTTACCTATATAATAAAAGAAACCTTTGGTTTTAAAAGCATTAAGATTGTATAAACCCAACACTCTGCAGAGCAAACCGCAAAGCAATAAAATCCCAAGCTATGGGGCACCTCTTACCCAGTCTTCAATGACCATACAACACATTTCTGCTGATGGTGAGAGGTTTATTGCTACAACAAAGAGCATCCTTCTGCCTCCGAAAAATAATGCAACGGCCACCTCCCAGGATGGGAATCTACCCTACCTTTACCTGGAGGTGCAAGGCAGCAGATCCCCACTTGTGGGTCCACCAGATGAGGTGGCAGCCAGAAGTGCTCGGCCACCTCCCTGTATGGGAGGAGGATGCTTGGAACCCATCTGCCCTCCTGGGAGCTGCACGGGGGGCAATGCTTGGGTGCTAGGGCTGTGAGCAGAGCTTGAGCAGCTCTGCCTCGTCCAGGACATACGTGCAGGACTGAAGGAGAACACGGCGTGGATGAAGCCCCCGGGTGCAGTCATCCTGGCTGATCACCCCAGGAGATGTTCGGGGTTGGCACGTGCACGCTGGCTGCACATGCGGCAGGGCTGTGCACTCGGGGTACGGCTCAGGATGTGCATTATGCCGAGGATTGTATTTGGCAGGAAAAAGGTGTCCACGAAAATTCAGACACTGAAGCAAAGAACCTTAATAAATGGGATTTAAATAATAGATTTAGCTGAAAATCCCCAGAAGACGGATTTTTTATCCAGACATCAGGTGCTGTAAGCTTAGAAAAAGATAACAAAACGTTCCTCAGACAGAAAAGGTTGAGTTTCTGCTTTAATTGAAAAATCGTATATGGTATTGATATTCCTAGAGAGATGTTATGTTAAGAAGGAGTTTATACTGCGAGATGTATCATCACTTTTTGGGGGTAAATTAGATTAAAGTGATTTGCAGTTATCCCCATGCTAAGCAGTATAAATGGAAGAAATTGAAAGTTAAAGTTGTACTTAAAAGAAGTGCATGCAGTTCACTGAGGAAATCCTGACTCTGCTCTGCCATAACATGCAACCATTGTCTGAGTATTAGAGAGGAATTGTAGCTTTCTGGGCCCATAATCAGATTCATCTGTCTCTTCTTTACAGTGTCGTGGCAGAGCAGAATTAAGAATATTTGCATGCCTTAAATTGAGTCTTTCTGCTTTAATTGTGTAATTATGGAAATCACTGTTTAGGGATCCGTAGTTATGGCTGTGTTGAATTTTGCACTTCAGGCAGGCACACAATCCCTTTGTTAAAGAGTATTCCCTGCAAAATCCCAGCACCTACTTCTTGAATATCGAATATATGTCCTGGGCATGTATTTGCAAAGTCATTAATTAACTTATCAGTTAAAACTAATTAAAAATCGGTCCTTTAACAAATCTAATGCATTGTGTCAGACCTGTCTTTTTTTTTTCCTGAAGATCCTATTAACAGAATAATGCAGACCCTGCAACCTTCCTGTGTAATTAATACTCACTGAAATCTTACGTATAAATTTCACTCGGAGAATTTATTTTACAATGATGGTCTCTTACAAGATTATATTTCATAACCAAAAGTTTATTAAGCGAGGCTGGTTTGCAAGGTTTTCCTTCAGTTTCCCATCAGGATTTGCCTCCCTTCCAGCTCCTGCGGTCCCCGATAGCAGGGTCACGTTTGCTGGGACGCTCGTGCTGCTCTGCCGGAGTGAGGCTTCCCGGAGCAGCAAGCTCTGGAGGTTTGTGGCTGCTCTGGAGCAAGACGAAGCAGCCAGACACATGGGAGTGTCAGGCCATAGGCGTTAGTTTGAATAATGAACGTGAGCTGTCTTAAAGTCATTGTAACACCTTTAGTACATTGCATGTGGGCCATGGGATGGGAGGTTGAAGAAGTGAAAGATTCCCTGACTCTTTTTTACCGTCGCAAATAGAATATACTAAATACATGACTGAACTGGTATAATTAATTTTATTAGCACTCATCTGGGGTGCTCCAAGCCATCCACTCACAGCTTCACCGCGCGTGAGTAACGTGTCCATCCCAGATGCACGCCAGTAAAATCCTTTGTGCCACACCGCCGCAGACAGCATCACCTCTGAAAACAGCTCATAAACTTCCATGGGCTTATTCAAGACAAAGAGCCTGACCAAAAGGTAACATATTGTCATTTATAATCCTGCCACAGCTGCTGACCCACCTCGGGTAAGGCTGGGCTGTGCACAATCCAGTTGTGCAACTGGCAGAAAGTCGCGGCTCCCCACTGAATGGCACTCAGTAAAACTTGGCCTTTCTTTAATGGTAATAGTCGCTAAAGTTACTCAGTTCTCACTGAAGTTTGCTACCCCTCAGAGATGAACGGAGAAAAAAAAAAAATGGTAAAATTGAGTAAGTCAGAAAAGGGCATGTTTAAAAATGCATTTTAAAAGTGATGCCGCAGCACGTAGCTCTCCTTGACCAAACCGTGCTGGGTTCCCCGACAACATCGCCTTTGATAAAGAGAGTCTGGTTCCTTCCCCGAGCCCCTGTGCTCTAGCAGGACATAGCAATTAGGGATTTTCACACCCCCCCCCATGAAGCAGGGCCGGCAGCCCCATCCCACCGTAGGACGGAGCCGCTCCTTGGCCGTACGGGACCCTCTGGTTCCTCTGCTGAGCCAGCAGCCCCTCGCCGCCAGCCCCTCTCCCAGCCCTCGGTGCCCGTCCTCCTGCTGCGCTGCTGAGCCTGCGCTCGTAAATTAACGACTTGCAAATACAACATTAAATAATGGCAAATGCATACTAACAAACAAACAAATAAATATTTCCAGTGCTTTATTAATAGAATTTTGACAGCTTCATTAGGTCGGTGAAATTTCAAGATACTTAATGAAATAATGCTTCATCCCTTGGCTTGTGATATAAATTCTAATGAAATGCGCAATTCCAATTCATCACCAACAAACTGTGATGCTCTGCTCAGAAGGCACTATCAGACTGCCAAGGTTTTTATTTCCCTGACGTTATGATCTTAACAATTTTATTTTAACAGTTAGAATGGTAGTGCCTAATAAGTTAAACAGCAGAATAAAAGATCCCTCTAGAAGGAAAAAAGTATATGTTTAGGTGGAAGAGACTTCAGAACAGATTATGGGTTGTTTTATATTCTAAATATGACACATTAATATCTACTCATTTAATACTATAATTTTTTTAAAGTTCCTTTCACTGAAAGATGATCTTTATTTCTCTGAAAATTGCCTAGTGGAATCCCCACTTGTGCAAATGATAAGTGACTGCCGCACACCAAGAGCTAAACGCTCCAGAGCTCAGTGGAGCTGCCCTTAAATGAACAA
>NW_009631312.1:0-1380 GCF_000690535.1 Cariama cristata | reverse complement strand
CCAGTCCCTGCTGCCCGGCCCGGCCCGGCCCGGCGGTGCGTGGCCTGCAGCGGAGGTGTCCCAGCCCCCTCGCCTTGCCCTTGGGGTGCTCGGTGGTGGCTTTACGCACGGCTCCAGGGCAGTGAAATTAGTTGTTGCGATGTTTTGCTTTTCCCTTCATTACATCCTTGTGTAGGCCTGCATTCACTTCTCACTGTTGTGACTTTCTTAGCTGTTGGTGTCCAGCATCCTTTTCCTCTGGAGTTACCTATAGCGTTTGTTTTGTAACTGAATGGTAATTGAGACCTATAGAAAGTCACGTTGCTTACATTGCCTTTCTGCCTGGAAAAATGAGGATAGGTAAAGGGAAAGGGGGACATTAGGCTCTTTAACCTTGTGCTTGTGTTTTTCTGTACCTGTACATGTTGTCTCTTCTGTTTTTACTGCTGCCTTAAGTACTTGTGGCTTGAAGTTTTTCAGATGCCTCATGAAAAAACAGCCACGCTAAACATGTGGCTGGTCTTGTTCCCTTAAGAATTATTGAACCGTGGGATTCGCTTGGCGTCAAGGAGAAGTTCACTCCCAAAGGGGATGTGAACAGAAAAGTCCAGTTAAGTTTGTTTGTTGACACAACTCTCCTTATACTTGGAGAACAGCATTTTCTGCTGGATAGTAAACATACTACTAGAAATCAAGACCTTTTCAGCCCACAGTATGCTGTGTTGGTGTTGCGGTAAGGGATGGGGTAGTGTACGCAGGCTTTAAGGCAGCATTTTAAAGCCTATGGATCATGATGGCAGGTGGGTGCTATGATGTGAAAGCCTCTTACCATTGCGTATATTTTTTTTCATAAACATACTTTAATGTGTTTGCCTACAGCACCTACCTGATGGCTCTCTGCCTTCATAGTCAATAATGAGAGGATCATAGCACGTTATATAAAATTAAATGGAAAGCCAGGCAGTAAACAACAAGAAACTTCCTGACACAAGTGTTTTGCAACACTTGACATCTTCACCTCTGAAACATAATGTGCCGTGGCTTCTGTAAAGGCTGATCTTTCCCCCAACTCCCTACTCAGAGTTAAAAGTTCTCTACTAAATTTCTTGGATGTTTCAAAAGCTCTGTATTGGGTTTGTGTGGCAAGCTACAGGGGTGGCTTCTGTGAGAACCTGCTAGAAACTTCCCCTGTGTCTGACAGAGCTAATGCCAGCCGGGTCCAAGATGGACCCACTGCTAGCCAACGCCAAGCCTACCGGTGATGGGGGTAGCGCCTCTGGGATAACACAATTAAGAAGGGGAATAAGTTGCTGCACAGCAGCAACTGGGAGGGAGGAGTGAGGATATGTGAGAGAAAAGGCCACGTAGACCTCCAGGTGAGTGCAGGAGGAGGAGGAGGTG
>NW_009631311.1:489-1816 GCF_000690535.1 Cariama cristata | reverse complement strand
CGGGGCGCCGGGGGTGGGCAGCGAAGGCAGAACTCCGCTCGGGAGCTGCCGATACAGTCGTAAATCGCCCGCGTTTAAAGAGGCACCCCGGCCTCTTTGTACACCGGGGTACTACAGTTACGTATTTATGATTTAAAGGGTTATTTTGCCCATTAAAAAAAAAAAAAATCACACAAAACCAACACTGAAACCTGCGTCTAGTCCCGTCGGTCTAGGGCTGTGCCTAGGTAGAGTCCAGGCAAAACAATGCTTTGCAGAAGATCTGGCTTGCTGGACCAAGACAGTAGTTGCTCAAATTTATTTTCTTTTTAAAAATGTGCGTGTAAGGGAATGGGGGAGGGTGGAAGAGAATATTTATCAGAATACCAGAAGATATCTTTCTTGAAACAAAGGCAAAGGGAATCATCTCGATTGCAGCTCCATCAGGCAGAGACCAAATAACAATATTTGTAGGAAGGCATGTTCAAAAATACAGTGTGCTTAAATAACAACAACAACAACTGCTTACTGCAGTTGCTACAGAGCAGCTTAATAAAAAATTAGCCTTACTGACAGTCTTGTCAACATCTTAAGTAAATTATCATAGCGATGGTCTTTGGAGAAGAGAACCCACACTCCTTGCTAAAACACCTCCTATCATTAATCTTAAACCACTTGAAGATTATGATGGAAAGAACGGGATCAGTAACCATTATCAGCTCAAATTGCTGTTAAAAACTCCGCTGTTTATTTTTGCAACCAAAGCGAATGTATCTGGGAAATGCAGAAAAGGGAAGAAAGGAAAACACAAGAAAGGCAGAACAATTGAGGCGAATCCTGTTGCAACCTCGATGATAAACACATGGAAAAAGCTGTTGCTGCTCTGCGGATTGCTGGAATTTGGGTAGACGTTAGAAAAATAAACAAAGCGATGGCTCCGCACCAGTTCTGTAAATGCACCGGTACACTCAAGGAAAGGTAACTTCTTAAAATTAATTGTATTTTCCTGAATATTCAGTATCTGCCTTTATCTACATCGGTAATTTGAAAAAGATCAAAACTATTAAAAACGAGCTTGCACATTTCACTATTCATCTCTGAAAATAAATTCATTTTGACCCTTTCTTGCTCATATTTTTGTATGCATTGCGTGTTTTCCAATAATCGTCGGAATAAAGTCTATAGTATAATTTTATGAGGATCTGCTATACTCGAAACATTTGCTCAGAGTGAAACCTTTTCAGAAGCGACCTGTGATTTTTATCGTAGTCTCTTCTGTTAGAGCATCATCCCTCTTTGAAATGCATTTTTACAGCTGAAAAATAAAATACTTTTTTTTTTTTTTTCT
>NW_009631311.1:0-458 GCF_000690535.1 Cariama cristata | reverse complement strand
TTTGTTTTCCCCCCCCCCCCCCCTTGTTAAACTACTTCCAGGATTTGGCAGAGAAGGGAGAATCTGCTGATTTAGGGCCACTCGACCTGAAATGTTATCAACGGATCTTTACACCTTCAATGAATCCACAAATCGATGTGAGCTGGGCGCACGCCTGAATACAATCAAACACAGGTTTTTGAAGTTATTCTCTCAAAATGTAGAAGTTCACACGACACCTTTAAACAGCACGATGCACCCCGGCCGGCCCTCCTCCTCTCCTCCCCTCCCTCGAAGTCAAAAGAAAGGGTGCCATTAAAGCGGGGTGAGGCAAATTAAAATAAACCAAACAATTATTTCCCCCTAGCAGAGCTGCATCTTCCCGTTGTTTCCGCGGTGATTCATTCCAGCGGCGGTGCGCAGAGGCGGGCGGGCTGCTCTCCCGGCTCCAGCCGGGGGGGACAGGGGATGTGCTCCCG